>NC_134708.1:56171673-56196673 GCF_043290135.1 Rhipicephalus microplus
AGCGTCGACGTCGGCATCATGGAAAGTCTTCAAAGAAGGCACATTCCAGAAATGCTAGTTCCCACTCTTTAGCGGTTCCACCCAGTAGCGCCACGAAAGGACCTAGCACTTCTACGAATGAAGCGGAGAAGCCTCCTTCTCTGGAGGAATGGCCCACGCTCCGGACTCGCTCTTCTGCCAAGGAACCTCAGCAGCTTGCGGCCACACCAGAGCCGTCTCCAGCCATAGAAGATGGCCTAAAACAGATCGTCAATTGATCTCGGTGCTGCGTTCCCTCATAGAAGTCATCCTAGCGATATTAGTCGACATGAAGACAGCATCTGCTCGAAGCGCACTTGGAGTATTGGACGCCATATGCTCAGTGCTTGAATCTCTCAACTAGGAAGATGACTACTAACAACTCATCATTTCGTAAAGAAGTCAAGGCTGCATCCGTCGTCCAATCGAACGCCAGAGGACTAAAATCACGCCTTTCAGATTTTAGTCAGTTTGTGTATACCAACGTGTTTCCACTCATCGTCATTTGTGAATTCAATTGGTCAAAACCAATAAGACTTTCTGGGTACGAAGCTGTCATGTCTTCAATAAATGATGCGTGCAGCAAAATCTTCGTCTTTGTTTCTCGTGAACTGACGTATGTTGTACAACTAATGGCGCCTCACGATGACAATCAGTATGTCTGCATCACTGTGAAAAAGAACAAACTCATGTTTACTCTCATAAGCGTTTATATATCGCTGTCGAAAAATCTCGATTCCAGGAGATTACCGGATATCGTTAGAGTGTGCCCTGCACCATGGGTTATTATAGGTGATTCCAATGCGCACCATTACGCATGGGGAAGTATGTAGACAAATGCAAGATGACGCAGGTTAGCAAACATCAACTAAAACTGTGGCCTTACTCCCATGAACGACGGGAGCCCCACTTTTCTTCGAGGGGTTACATAACGGCAGCTGTCTGGACCTCGCTTTTATCCCCAACTCCCTCGCGAGATACGTCAAATGGTTTCCAGATGTTGAGACACGAGGAAGTGATCACATTCCAATCTACCTTAACATCAAAGGCTTGTCTAGTTGTGGTCCACGAAGGACCATTCGAGCAGTCAATAGACCAACTTCAAATCTGACATGCAAGATGCTTGCAGCGATGGGTACGACCTGGGTTTGAGCAAACAATTAACAGCACAATGCAAAACGCCACTCACACGGTGACGAAGTCTTTCACACGAAAAGATTTAGAAATAGAGTTGAAGCGACTCCGAGCACTTCGACGCCGGGTGGAGCGTCGGTATCGGCGCACAAGATCAATTCACGATCTTAGGGCAGCCAGGAAGATGCAAATCAAGATTCGGCGTCGCATGGATAGATTAGCGTCGGAACGATGGACAATGTTTTGCCAGTCACTAGACCCTCGCAAGCCTTTCTCACACATTTGGAAAATGGTGCAAGTTCTGCGTCACCCTACGGAACAGCGTTTTTTATTTAAAGCACTGGCGCTAATTCAAGGGAGGCAAGACATCGATGCAGCAGAAGATTTATGTGCGCAGATCGCCAACCAAGCCACTCGTTCAGATTCTCTAGTGCGAGGTGACGTCTCCTGTTCCCATGACTACCACATGGACCTCCCTTTTACAATAAAGGAGCTCGAGGCGACACTAGGTCTCTGCAGGCGTTCAACTTCTCCAGGCCCAGATGGTATTCCGTACCGAGCCTTGTGCAACATCAGGAAATGTGCAAGGAACGAACAGTTGAGCCTTTACAACATCTCGTGGCAGGATGGCAATGTTCCTGACGACTGGAAAGTAAGCCGCTTGTTACCCACCTTGAAGCAGGGCAAATCCCCGCTTGAACTCACCTCATACACGCCCAATAGCACTGGCCAGCTGCGTAGGGAAGATAATGGAACGGATGCTACTAGGCCACCTGGAGTGGTATCTTGAATGCTATATTTATCCGAATTCCATGGCTGGTTTCCGACGCGACCGCTCTTCCATTGACAATGTCGTTGATCCAGTTTCGTACGTTCAGCACGAAAGATTCTGTAAGCGACTATCTACAGCTTTGTTTCTAGATGTGAAAGGCGCGTATGATAATGTACTACATGAAGCCATTTTGGGTGCTCTTGTAGTGGTTGGCCTTGGTGGTCGAGTCTTGCTGAATACTTACTGAATTTGCCTTGCTGATTACTTGCCAAGTACCATGAAATCTCAATATACGCAGACGACATCTGTGTCTGGACTTCCGCAGTCACACGTCCTCAGATACGTTCCCGGCTTCAAAGAGCAGCAGCTATGATTGCCAACTACTTGTTAAAACAAGGTCTCAGCATATCACAAGAAAAATGTGCGCTGGTGGCCTTCACTCGCAAAGCAACTACTCCTTATGTCATTTCAATCTGGGGGCGACCAACTTCTTACGCCAGGACCCACCAGTTTCTGGGCATCACTACTGATAGGGATCTCTGTTGGAGTCGGCACGTGGCCTATATGAAGAAGCACCTGACCGCCATTTCCCAATTGTTCAAGTTCCTGGTAGGAAAGACGGGGGGCATGTCAGTAGACGCAATGATGGAACTCTGCAGAGCCCTGTTTCTTGGTTTCCTGAGATATAGCTTGCCCGTACGAACAGCTTGTTTTCGAAGTTCGATGCCTTCTCCACACTTCACACGAGAAAGGGCATCATGTGACGTTTAGTCGCTGCCAAGTTACTTTGGCGTCATAGGGAATGAGCATGCCGATACTGCCGCGTGGGCAGCTCTTGAAGGAACACGAGATGAAGCCATATTACTTTCGCGGACTGATGCAGCAAGTAAACTTTGACGACTTGCGCGTGAAATCACGTTTTCACTATGGTGCCCACCGAGCAACGAGAGGAATCGTCAACACCACCTGTCCTCTTTGATGGCTCTCCCGGAGGCATGCCCACTGGGCTCGACCGAAGAGAAGCCACCCTTCTTCATAGCTTACGGCTAGGAGTGGCATTTACAAAATCTTATTCCTTTGTTATAGGAATGGCCGACAACGCTCTCTGCAATGCATGTTATTGCGAAGAGACGCTACACCACATCCTGTGCGACTGTCCGTTGTATGACATCCAGCGACAATCAGTGGCATCCATTTTTGCGCGCATCGACAACAGCCAAATGCCTGTGGACACTATTCTGTCAAGTTTCCGAGAGAAGACATTGCAACAGAAGGCGACAAAAGCTTTGTGGAAATTCCTACGTGACACGGACTTGAACAAGCGGCTGTAACAGCAATGTCACACATCGCGAAAGACAAGACTGGATTGAGACTGAGTGTGCGCGCGTGTGCCGCCGAATGTGCTGTGTTTATCTCTCTTCCCTCTCTGCTCTCTATCTTTCATCTTGCCCATCACCCTTCCATGCGCAGGGTAGCAAACCGGCCGCCTATAGACTGGTTAACCTTCCTGCCGCTCTTTTCCTCCTATTCCCCCCCCCCCCTTTAAGAGCGCAGCGACTGTGAATATCTTTGTAAAAACCGTGCTATGTTAGGCTGATGTATGCTTGGAAATAATTCGTTTCGTGAAACTTACAACAGTTGCTTAACAATAAAAAAAACGATATCATACAGTTACTAACGTGCTGTTAGGTTAAGGCATAGGCCGAATGTTACTATACCTAGAATTATAGTAACAATATGAGGAGTCTTACGCCCCAAAACTATATACGACACGATTTTGAGGAATGCCGTACTCCAGAAACTTTGGCCATGTTGCGTTCATCAACGTTACAGCACTTGCATCGCAATGTACATGGACAACTAGTTTTTCGTCTCATCACCACGTTTACATCAGTAAGTACTATAAAAGAAGAAAGCAGGTCACACAGGAACGTAAGAATAAGTGGTTCTTCCTAAGCTGTATGCACACTTTTAAAAATAATTTAGTAAAAAGCTAGTAACCATGAGCAAAATGTTAGTACAGCAGCTGTTACTAATCTTCTTGGGTCATTACTAACTTTTTACTACGCACATCAGCAAATGCTTGAAGGTTGCAACGGTTACTACGTTTTGCGCACTGTTAGTAACTTTTCGTCATGCACGTATTCAATGAACTTATTAAACAAACTTTAGGGGTTATTACTCCGAGCATGTAACAACCTATTTAGTAGCACGGGGATGCATTCAAGTTCATTGAGGCAACACATTCAACCTTACTACTCAGTCTTATGTCCTGAATATTAGGGCTAGTTTATGCGATATTATGCAAAATAGACATAACTAATTGTTTTTCCTAATACGCTTGATAAAAAAACCACAATACGTTACCTCGATCACTTAAAGAAACTGTACGTTGTGCAGATGAAGGGGTCCTTAAATAATACACCCTACTGCATAGCCGCCCACCGGCACCAGCTGCGTTCCCCAAAGTTAGGGCTATAAATACTCTCAAAACCAATTAGGAACTGTACTTCTCGCGTGGACTTGTGTATGTGTGCTGTTCTTCTTTATGACATAATATGCGTCATTGCTCAGTGATATATCGAAACGTTGATGCTCGCGAAGAGGAGTGCTTTAAAACGGGTGATTCGTGAGGCAAGATAATCGCGCCTAGTAGATTTTTTTTGTTAGCAACCGTTACTACCTACGTTAGTAACCATTACTAACTGCGTTAGTAACGATGAAGGTGTTAACGGTTACTAACCTTCCGTTACTAACCTCACTTACTGACCAGTTAGTAACATATGTGACAAGCAGTTCGTAAACCCAACCTATAGTTAGTACTACGACCTTTTTTTTTAGAGTGCATATCCATGTGTTTGTTACAAGAACAGCGTCCTCAAAAGTAAACTGTGATTACGCAGCCTATTTATCTCAAGACTGTAGCAGTGTACAGCCGCAACCTCGTCTGTGTAGAGGTGCGAGCAGCCGGTTTTCACTCTGCAGGCCAACACAATGGAGGCCGTTACAGGCGCTGACGGGGTGTGTCAGAATTATGCGCAGCCTATGATTCCCCGTCAAAGCCCGAAAGCGTCTCAAGGTGTCACCCAGCAGAGCAAAATGCGGCTGCTCGCGCACGTTACACACACGTAGCCGCCACATTACTCATCACATGATTCCTGGATAACACAAATTTTCTAGCCTACAAAATTGCAGATCCCACGTACAGTGGGAATCGATGATATGCGAAGCAGGAATGAGGAAAGGTGATAGGTCACTTTAAAATCACCCAACGTTAAGAGGCGGAGGCAAATTATGCCGTACATGACTTCCATGTCATGATTATCATGTTTGAACGTTTCATTTACCTTCGTCATATGTTAACGTCACCTGATAGCAACATCGGTATATGTGGAGCTAGCGAAACAGCCGCGAGAACGCTATGAGCGTAGCATGGAGTCATGTTTTACACGAAAAGCATATTTTGATTAATCAGCTTGGACGTGTCATTTACCTTCGTCGTCTATTCACTTTCCGTGGTACAAATGTGGAGCAAGCGCAACGGCTCCGAGCGCGTCATGAAGGGTCCAATATACTCCGACGCAACGTTGACGCAAGCCCCGCAGCGGTGGTCTAGTGGCTAAGGTACTCGGCTGCTGACCCGCAGGTCGCGGGTTCAAATCCCGGCTGTGGCGTCTGCATTTCTGATGGAGGCGGAAATGCTGTAGGCCCGTGGGCTCAGATTTGGGTGCACGTTAAAGAACCCCAGGTGGTCGAAATTTCCGGAGCCCTCCACTACGGCGTCTCTCATAATCATATGGTGTTTTGGACGTTAACCCCACAAATTAATCAATCAACGTTGACGCAAGTGCAGGCTGGGAGCAGTGACGCCACGCTAGCAAAACGTGCGCCCTCTATAGTGTGACGCCAGGCGCGACCGGCGCGACCAGCGTCCGTCGGTGCGGCCCGGTAGCAACCGGCGCGAAATGCGCCATTCTGCATTTCGCGCCGACGACGCAACTTAGACAGCACCGCGTCTGCACCTCTTCGTGACGGAGGGACACCGTGTACCCTTAAACGCGCATGCGTCAAAGCAACGCAGCGCGGCGAGCGCGTACGAGTATATGGCATGCAGATCCACAATGAAGGTCGGTGGGCAGATCCACTCACCTCTACTATAGGGAGATAACGGCGCCTGCGTGGCATCGCCGGCGTGATGGGATAAAAACAAACGCCGGCACGCACGCGCGCTGGCTCACGTCGAAGTGTATTGGCGCCTTGAGTGTGGCGTGTATGTAGTTTCTTACATGACACGCATCTCATGATTGTCATGCTTGCACCATTCATTACCTTCGCCATCCATTCACTTGATGTAATCCCAAATATTGTCATATGTGAAGGTAGGAAAACGGGCGCGAGCGGATTATCAGTGGGAGACGTAGTCATGGTGTTACATGACACGCATGTCAAGATCATCATGTTTGGACGTGTAATTTACCAATGTCGTCCGTTCGCATCACGTAATACAGAATTGGGTACATGTGGAGTATAGCGAAACGGCCACGAGTGCATCATGAGCGTTGCATGTAGTCATGTTGTTACATGACACGCATCTCATGATTATCATGTTTGCACCAGTCACATACCATCGTCGTGAGCGTGGCATGTAGTCTTGTTGTTAGATGACACGCATGTGATGATTTTGATGTTAGGGTCCGTCGCTTGTGTTCGCCATGTAGTCTTGTCATACCATACCAGTTTTACAAAATATATGTGGATGAAACAACCGGAAGAGCAGCAAGAACATAACATCTAAATCATGACATTTATGACATAGATATCATGGTTTTCATGTTATGACCAGTCAAATATGTTCTTCATACGGTCATGTTACGCCATACCAAGCTTGGTATCAATACCATCAGCGAAACGGCGAGGAGGGCTCATAGTCGTAGGCGGCTAGATAGATAGATAGATAGATAGATAGATAGATAGATAGATAGATAGATAGATAGATAGATAGATAGATAGATAGATAGATAGATAGCAGAGTACAGAGGATACAAAAAATGCCCTTTGTGCAATTGGTCTACGAATTGCCCAATAGATTTAGGATATACCAGTTATACAATAAGCTTGAATGTCGCGTTCATGCAACCTGCAGCTGCTATGCTGCACAATCACAACACCTCCGCTGAACTAGCCTACGGCTACAAAGTATTTCTCTATATTTAGACGATTCGAAAAAAAAAACGTGGTAAACGAACACTCAGGAAAAGGGGAGTCGATATGGGCAGCAATGTGACCTTTGGAAATAACTATGCCGGGGAAAGACCCTCTAACGTGCCTCATTTAATACAAAGTTGCCTAATGCTGAGTCATAATTAAACAATGGCATGCAGTACATTACACATACATGGATTTATTTTTAGCGCATTTGACACAATGGTATGACGAAACGTACAAGAAGAGAGCGAAGTGTTTCTAAAAAGAAAAAAAGGTGATGATACGCTGTTTAAAAACTATATAGTGAGCCCCTTTAACAAAAACAAGAAAAACACTCAAATGAGAGCGCTACGCACCAATTTTTGTTCTTTTCCACCACAACCGAATAGCACCAGCTAAGATGGCTTCACTGGGTGCATAATGAATCAAATGTGTCGCAATAATTTATTGTTTCTTTGGTTTTGAGTGTGAGACCACTGACTTGACTACCACACTGCTATTGGTAATTCTGTAAACTTCCACCAGCTGGGTTACTTAACGTGCATTCTAATGAAAGTACGTGGTCTTTTAGAATTTCAACTCTATTGAATTGTGACCACCCCAGCCCAGCATTGTGATTACTGTACTACCGCGGTGACAAATTTCTGCAAAGGCATATGCCATTCAATTTGAAGTGACTGATTTTCTGCCCGCACTTGAACAATACGAATCTCGAGCCGGCCATGAAAAATTTAACTATTGCATACTGAGGGTTGGGCTCCTATTGAAAGCTCCTAAATAACTCGAAAATCAGCCCGGATGCTTTCTGCACAAAAAATCTAAAACTACAAAGCTTAATTCTCACATTCTTGCAGCTATTTCTCAGCAATCAGTGGATAGCGGAGCGTGGCAGATGCCTGCAACATTGCCAATACAGTACTTTTTCAATCAAGTGATCCCTTCTTGCTTTATAGGTACAGACTAATTTTACTATAAAACATGTCATCTAAGGTTTTAGACCATAATATATCTGCAGTTATGACCCATCCAACCACAATCTTGTTTCCCAGCGCGACCAGTCGCGCGAAACAGAACTATTTGCTGACCAATATTGATGAAGTCATTCACAATAAAACAGACATCGATGTTCTATTTAGAGACTGATAAAGCCGTTGACAAGGTTCCCCATAACCACCTAATAGTAAAACTTGGTGTTCTAAACATTACCTCTAGCGTTCGATCTGAATTCTTAAATTTTGTCTGATAGCCACCGGTGTGTCTTTGTTAATATTTTATCTCCTTTAGTAAAACTGAAATGAAGCGTTCTGCAAAGAACTATTCTAAAGCCAATGTTATCTCAATTTACGTTAACAATAAAACGTAACCATCTGTCACCTTCAGACTATTCGTGGGGATTGTGCCATTTGCGTAATGATTACTAATTATGTCGATGTGAGTGAACTACAGTCTGAGATTAACCAGGTCACCCACTGGTGCTTTCAACGCAAAAATATATTAATAACTGAAAACCTAAGTATATTCCATTTGCAATAGTTACTTACTCCGATCTGTATTCTTACACAATTACCATAGGACTAGTTTAAAATGGGTCTAAAATGAAATGCTTAGACGTCCATATTGCACTAAATCTTTCATGGAATGCTCATGACGAACGAATAGCCAGTATATGGGGCTTCAAGAGCTCTATGATTCATTAAAATTAACTTGCACTCTTCTAACCAACCCACCAAACATCTCGCTTACATGAATTTAGTTCGCTTGTAAATGGGATATGTTGTCCTTATTTAGAATCCTCATCAGCACTATCATATACATAAACTTTAAGCAACTTCAGGCTATCAAAAAACAAAGCAGCCTGCTTTTTGAAGGAAAATATTCACGAGTACTCAGCATAACAGTTACAAGAACGCTGTGAAAATTACCTGCACTAAAAAAAGCGTTACCTAATCGCACTGCTGTTTCATTTACGCAGCCTTCATTTCAATGAGTCATTTTTCTTACAGCTGCAGATTAAATCTGCTCATCAAATTTCCCACGGTTGAATCATGGCATATGAAATACAACCTGTAGTGGGGAATTTTAAAGGCACTGACTAGTGGGACCATCTCTCTCTGAGTGCGAAGCGCGAGTGAGTGCACGAGCTGTAGACGCTGGACTGCTCCAGCATTTCTGTCCGTACTGGCTGCCTGCCTACTACCTGGCGTCGCTATTAAACTCCCTCGCACAACCTATTGTGGCACATACTTTCTTCATGACTCCATACTATACATACATATATATATATATATATATATATATATATATATATATATATATATATATATATATATATATATATATATATATATATATATATATATATTCTTGCAAGCGTCGGCCACGGTCAACGCACTCAATTCAGACGCAGCAGAAGAATCGGCAATCACTCTAGCAACCACCACATGTACAGACGCCACGGTAATTTTCACCGACTCGCAAGCACATCCAGGAATTTTGCTAAGAGCCATATCTCAGCCAATGCCATAAATATTTAGGAACGGCGAAGCACTCCACTCCCATACACTTGTATATCATGGGTGCCAGGACGCGAGGTCTGCAGGAAATGAAGTGGCCCACACCGCTTGCCCGCGAGCACGTCAGCTGGGCTGCCCCCTGCTTACCGGCATCCGACCCGTCGTTGAAGAGACGGAAGTTGTTCAAAACACCTACTCATCGTTACTCCAGCATTACAGGCTGGAGCGACGAGTATACCCTCCACCACACCCAAAACTTACAAAAGAGGAAAGCGCAATACTGAGACGCCTGCAAAGCAGCACATACTCACATGGGGCCCTAATGCACGGTGTCTACCCAACGAGATATAGCTCTATGTGCCCGCTTTGCAGCGTACCGGACACCCTGGCACACTTGCTTCTTTTATGCCAGTGTATTGCCAGACGCAATCTGCAACAACACACGACTTATAATGAAGCAGGACAGACGAACGAAGGCTTGACCGAAACATGGGAGGCGAAGCTCACCCTCGAGGATCAGGAAGACCAACAACAATTCGACCCCAGAGCCATGAGGGCAGTAGAAGCCAGAGGGTTCCTGGATCAAGGAGCCCTCCCACCTCAGGGTGACACCGGGCATGGCTCAGGGCACTGTTTTGTAACTAAACATGTACTTCTATCTCTATCTCTCTCTCTCATATCACTAAACTATATACCAAGCAATGTTGTAAGTGTGCGTTATCATGACACATTTTTTAAGATTAAAGAAATGTGGAATGTAGAAGCGTAATTATTTGTCACTTTTTGTTTTCTACTTTTGTACTAACATCGCCTGTGTTACGCCGTGCCTTGTTTCCTGTGTTACTTACGTTTACATCGCATTGTCATGCTTTCTTCGTATGCGGCATCTCTGTGCTGTCCGGATTTCATTTTATTTTATTTTCCTTGTTTTAATTAACTATTTCTTTCTTGAACATAACCTCACAACGTTGTAACGACCCCACCGCCTCCCCATGTAATGCCGCAAGTGCCCTTAATTACGTTACATGAATAAATACATAAGTAGGTATGACGAGGAGGTGCGTCACTGTGGAATGTGGTTCAATGATAACCACCCAGGATACTTGCAGAGCTAAATACAATTTTAATGGTGTTTAATTGTTTTACTTTCGACAAAGAGCAATCCACGTGGTCTGCAGTAGAACCTGATTCCAAGACTCACCACAGATCTCATCATAAAGCAACAATAAATTATATGACAAAGCAGCGTTCGAGGTGAATATGCAGAATTTAGAAATAAGCGGACTATAAACAGAAGTCGGTCAATTGTGTGCTGGTAATCACCGTGCCCTGCAGTGGGTGTAGTCAGGCTGATGATGAATGATGACGAATTACCGTTGCGTCGTCCAAACCTAATTATTAACGCGATATCATTTAAGGGCTCGTTTCACTGAAATGCCGATCTCGGCGTCTTTGGCTGTGAGAAAAAAACATCTTTTTTGCGTGGCCGAGAAGTCGAGAAAGATGCAAATATAATAAATGATTAAAGTTATGGGTTTCATTGAACATCATACCTGGTTCGTTTGTGTTCAAGCAGATAATCTGCCATATAGCCACGCATCTGCTTGCAAATACGGTAAGAAAAAAATACTTCCTCTGCTTAGAAACGCAGAGCAAACAGGGTGGAGTGAGCTAAAACGAGACAAAATAAATGTTAATATAGGGATTATATATTGTTGTTTCACTCTTTACAGTTGAAAATACTGCAGAAACTTTCCTTTGGCTGTAAGGTATGTGCTACGTAAATATTGCCATGTTGACACCGTTCAAAAAGGTTACTCAAAGTATAAACGAAATATGCTCCAGATGTCTTATTTTGCCTCAACCTGCGGGGCAAAATGAGACACTGGAAAAAAAATACCCATTTAGATTCTGCTGTATAAGGACCATATATTCACTCTGTGAGTGCCCATGCAGTCTTCGTGAGTCCACTTCTTGCACTCCACGCAATGAATCCAGACAGAACCTGCGCTGTGTTGCTTCAAAAGTCTTGCAGCTCAAACAACCCCATTCTTTTTAAAGTGTATGTGTGGTAATGGTGTCTTTCGTTGAACGCTTGTACTTTGTTAGTTTATTTAATGATTGGAGGCTATATATGTTCGGAAGCATCTTTTTTTCCTCTATTTGCCGTTTTGATGCAGCACTGCACGGGTGTTTTGTGGCTTTCAACTTCGTCTGCCGCGCTTTGTGAGGTGATGAATGGTGGATTTTCCATTGCTTTTTATACTTAATAAAATTTTGATACCTGAAGAATCTTAGTGAAACTCAATCTCAAGTTTTGTTTCTGAACGGCTTTACTGGGAGAATTTTTCAATTTTTTATGTGCCTCTTGGGAACGCGGAACAGGCTCCTGGGGAACGCGTTCTTGGGAAAGCTTCCTTTGGAACGCGGCACAGCCTCGATGTAGCGCGAATAGACCGAGTCCAGTCCTCAACAGGAGTCGGTGTTTTTATGTCGTTGTCTACCAATGAAGCTATATATATTGTGTTATAGTACGCCCTTACCCTCCTAAAAATATAAACTGTTTAATTACCACAAGTAATTGGTTTACTTATTAAGACACTCGCTAAAATATTTGGATGTTTTTTGTCCATTTTGCCGCTCGTGCATGTCTGAATTAAAAAAAAACAGTCCACTTTGGCACCATGCAGTGAATAAACGAGTATTTTGATGCTATGTAGCTAGCAGTGTAAAGTAACAAAACGAATACGTAAGTTTTTATACTGGTCATGGCCAGATACAAGATTCGACCGAGCAGAATTTCGCCCCTTTCTGACGTGTCCCGAACCCATCGACATGAGCCGCGTAATTTTTCTTACGCGAACACTGTGAGTTGAGACAAACTTTTACAGATAAAAAGGTAGATAACTACCAGCACATCTTGCAGTATTACAGAAACAAAGCAAAGTAGTTTTTGTATTAGCTAGAGAAGTCGCCAAAGTCAAAATGGCGCGTTTTGCCCAGTCTCTCACTTTAATCAACCCTACCATAGCTTGCATGCTTTAAAAACACACGCATCATGTATAAATGCTTCCCAATGCATTATGGAATATTGCAGTAATAAGGCATAGTACGATAATGCACTTCGATCAGGCGTCAGAACATGTGATTATCATGACTTCATGGTTTGAAGTGGGCCACCCTCTAGAAAAGTCGCCCGCGTTACTGTTCCTTTTAGGCCACGCAATGGGTGCATAACAAGTTTGAAAATATTTCATGCGCACCGTTGCCTGTGGTTTGAAGCATGCTGCCCATTACACAGAATGCAGCTGTATGTGAAAGTTTCACTGGCAGGAGCCACTTTGAACTCATTACGCAGTAGGGACAGGATATCACTATACAACTCATGAAGGTGAATATTATGAAATCAAAAATTTTTTTTGAACTTAAACACGTGATGTAATTTTTTTGAAAAAAGCACGAAAGGTATCACACACAAGGTGCCTTGCTGTCGAATTAGCGAGCTTTACTGATTTCGGATCTGTATACCGAAAAATTATGGTCATACCTTCTTCTAATACAAGCATTTCTGAAAACGTAGCTGTGAATTTGAATACAAGACACCTATGAAATTCAATTATTTCCTTCCAGTCAGGCATTTGTAAATGTCACTATGGCCTATGTTTATAACATTTAGCTGCTTAACAATACATAGGCGACTATATGAACTATCAGTACAAACCAACTTAGGTCAGAAGGGCTGTTAGTGGGGCTAGTTGAATAGCGCACATTTATGAATGCGCTTTTTGGAACAACAAAAAGAAAGTGATGCATTTTTATTTATGGTTTATGTCTCTGCCTTACTGTGTTCTCCTTCTTCAACTGCGTCGTAAAATACATCAAGAATTAGGTCAGTGTTGATTTCGGCTGTTATTCTATGCTTGCGCCTAAAAGGTGGGGTGAGATAAAGCGTGACAGAAGTTTTAAAATAGTGATTATTTGTTCTTATTTCACTTCTTACAATTACAAATCAATGCAGAAACTTTCCTTTGGCGACATGGTATGTAGTACATAAATATTTTCATGTTACCATTGTCCGAAATATTTTAAACATAAATAAAGAATCTCACAGATGTCTTATTTTACCCCAACCAGCAGGGCAAAACTAGATAGTGTTAAAAACAAAATCATTGCTCTAGTTCTTGCAATAAAAGCCAATAAATTCATTCTGCAGGACCTTACGCCACTTCAAGGAGCCCAGTCTGACCACACATATTGAACATAGAACACGCTGCTGTGTTTCAACGAAACTGCTTGCAGATCAAACACCGTCAGTCTTTCTCTGTGATAATGTTGTCTTTAGTTGAACACTTGCAGTTTATTGAAATTATTCAATAATTGGATGCCAGAAGACATATCTCTTTGCTCTCTTTTTTTTTGCCGTTTTGATTCAGAAATTCTCAATTTCATAGCTTACAAGTTCGTCCGCCGGGCTTTTTGAGGCTATGAATTTAAGAGTGCGCTCGATTCAAATATTCTAAGGCTTGTTGTTTTTTCAAATAAGGTACTAGAAAAGCGCGTTCAAATTCGGTACTAGAAAAGCGCGTTCAAATTCAATGTCAAGACAAGTTTGTAATTGACTTGACTTGAAAATTCCGCCAATTTTATGCGTCTGTTGAGAACGTTCTTTCATGTGCTCGGATTTGGGTGCACGGTGAAGTACCCGAGGTGGTCGATATTTCCGAAGCCCTCCACTGCGGCATCTCATACGGTGGTTGTGATACCTTAAGCTCTACATATCAATCAATCATTCAATCAATCAATCAACCAATGAGAGCATTCTGGGAAACATGGAGAAACGTCGATGCAGCGCGAGTAGAGGTAGTCATTACCGAACGGCAATCAGTGTTTCTTCATGTCCTTTTCCACCCACGAAGCTCTATGCAATATTTTCTTGTATACACAAACACTCATAAACGAAGGAGTACAATATATATTGAGTGTAACTCGAAGGTTCAATAATAAAGCACTCCCGAAGGCAACTGGATGCTTTTTGGCACGCTTGCCTCTCTCAAATGTCTGAATTCATAACAATTGCTGCTTTGTTCCCGGGTACCAAACGAACTAAACTTTTGGTGTTATAGGTGGTTGTCTAAAATATCACAATAAATGTTCATGTTCCTGTACTGACGCAGCAGTAGCTTCATGCACGGATCCGAAAACTTGGCCGAGCTCAATTTGGCCCCATTTTCACGGGTCACGAATACACTACACCAGCTGCGTAATTTTTCTCTCACGAACACAGTGAGCAATCATCAGCTTTTACAAATGAAAGGATAGATATGAAGTAGCGCTTATTGCTGCAAGGAAGAAGAAAAAAGGAATCTCCTATTCCTATCTCCTACTCTGCTCTGCTGAGGAGTCATCTACCTGTTCTTTATCATGTCACATCACTGTTTTGCGTAATGAACTGATTTCACTTCTTCGTTTAGTGCATCTACAATGATACAAGCGGAGATAACAGCACGTAGCCGACAACAGCTAATTAGCATAGGCCTTATGCTGAGTGCTGGCAATGTCCACATGTTATAATGTTAGGAGACGGGGTTCAACTGGATTCAACAGTAGTGTACTTTTTGGGAATAGAAGGCAAGTGCACACCGGTATATGGCACTCACTCCTATAGAAATTTTCATTCTTGGGACACATTCTCTTTTCATTTGCTAATACATTTAAAAAAATTTGTAAGGTTTTTTTTTATTTTAATTCAACACAGCAGTGTCAGCGCAGCTATATTATTTCAGCGCAAAAGAACAGTCACGTCAAAAAAAGTAACTTATACTATTCGCTTATTACAGCGGAGCTGTAAATGGCGCGCCCCCTTGGTTTGGTGGTGGTGTCAATACCAGAATCCATATACCAAGAAACAAAAAAGTAGAAACCACGCATTTAAAATTTTAACCCAATACCAGCATTTCATCTGACTCCTGGTGCTTTTCGCAACACGCTTAGTCACGTCGTACTCACCATCACGAGTTTCATAGGCGCACTTTGTAAGCTAGGCCTGATACACGTCAAAGTATTCTTTTTTTTTTACCAGAGTGCAGGGGGGAAGGGGGCTGTAAAACGCAACATGCTTCTACCTTGTACGGTGATAGTGTTCTCTCAGAACGGCTGCGTGTTATGCGTTATTCCCAATAACGATGTGCTAGTTTATGTGTAATCAATAATCGAAGAGGCATCTAAGATCTAGTTTTGTTCGTTAGATACAATGTTATTGTCAGCTAGGACATTAAACAATAAAACTCCTAAATTCGACTTCTTGGGTTGATTCACAGCAGCCGTCTCCTTACGCAAGACTGGATGCCTTCAGGTAGAATGCGAGGAATGCTTATGCAGTTTTGAGCTCGTGACTTCGGGAGGAAAGGGTGGAGGCATCCATACTCGCCGTTAAGTACCACCTGGGATGGCTAGAAAGGCCAGCTTTTAATGCACACATATACCCAATGAATTGTACGGTTGGACGGACGCCGCCATAGCTTGGTTGGGGGAGCATGGGACGCGTTCTTCAAAGGTCGCAAGTGTACCTGCCGGGTGGCAGGTTGCTTTACGTGAAGTTTAATTTCTTCGCAAGTTACTCCTTATACATCCCCTATATTTCCCTTGTAATGATTGTCCGTTCATTGTCCCTGATATAAACGTGTAATCTAGCATTTGAAAATAAAGACCAGTGGGAAGCAAAACACTAAACATGACCAGTACTTTTATTCAAACCTATAGACGTATTTTTGTACATATCTGGTACGGTGTAGACACAAGAAAAACCAAATATACTGGTAATCTCATTGCGTATTTCGGAAAAATAGTCGTTCGATGATGGCAAGTTCAGTTCTTTGCCAATGAGATGAATGAGATGCTGTCTGGCACAACTACTCGTTTTTAGTTATAAACAGTTTTCTACTGTGGGGCGCATTCAGTGCTTAACCCGTAGGCATATAGTGAACATTCACTGTGAACTCTAAAATAACCTAGCACTGGTAATACCGATGGAACTGGGAAAAAAAGATTGGGTACTTTGCATGAGAGTGTTAACGCTGCTGTTCCTTGTTGAGAGCGTCTGTGTAACGTATATAGCCTTCTTCTTGTACATGTAGTAATCTTGAAATGCACCGTACCTGCATTTTCTACCTTATTTTAACACTGCGTAAGAGTTTTATGAAGTTAAAAAATATATCTGTTTATTCTTTTCAACAAGGTCATGTAAAGAATTGGCATGACCATCGCGCATTTATAAATAACGTGCATCCATAGGCAAGTAGAGATAGCATGACATCCCTGTCGTAGCATGCTGCAGGAGGTGCCCGAAGGAAACAGCCCTTCGCCAGCATGCTGTTACATGACACATCGTGAAAAAATTAAGATACAGAGAAGCTGTATAAAGCCACATCGTCTCAGTGCAACGGCTTGTTATTATCAAAATTATAGGTGTAAAGCTCAGAATAAACGGGCTTAAGCATCGTTACAGGAACTCCTGCAAAGGCAGAACAACGACAGCATGCACAAGTCGCTAGAAAGACTACCGGCATCGCGATCGATTCTCAGCGTTGCTGTATGAAGGAGCACGTCAGTTTTCAGAGCCTTTCAAATCGAAAAAATACAGCTTATAAAGTAACTACGCGCTTTTGGGAGCAACTACTGCAGCTGAGAACTGTGAAGAGTAAGCTTTCTCACGCCGAAAAAAAAAAACTGGGTAAAAAAAAATCAGTTGTTGCTCCCCTAAATATGTCCATTGGGGCTAGCGGTGACTTCCTATCGGTGAACGAGTATAGTGTAGGGAGAAAATGATACCAGCAACACAATTACGAAGTGCCGGTTTTTGTTAAACATTAGTGCATCCATGCAGCTTTATTAAAGGCGACCATGCATTGCTTGATCAGTCAGACATGAGTAGAGATACAGAGAAATGATATTACAGATTCACCATTACTGCCTGCGATGCTTGCTATGCATCAAGTCGGCTTATCGGTGAGCGCTATGTTATCGAATAAAAGCGTAAAGCATTCCGAACCCACGGAGCTTGTTCGAAATATTTTTTAAGCTTAATGGTTTTTTGTGAGCTGACCGCAAACAAATGACAGGGTCACATTCTTTTTTTGTAATTGTCTTGACTATGTTTGTTTTATAGTGTTGGTGACATTAACCCTAACAAGCGAGTACAATTTCACTTTAACCTCCGTCCACACCAGAGCTGCTAAAGTGGTATTTCGATTATATATTTTGAAGTAATTGAACGGAGGCAAAATAACCGCACTGACCATAAAATTCGTGATGAGGCACTCCCGTGTGTTGTTTGCAAGAAAGAAAATGAAAGGGCAACATAATTACA
Organism: Rhipicephalus microplus; assembly: GCF_043290135.1. Classification (NCBI taxonomy): domain Eukaryota; kingdom Metazoa; phylum Arthropoda; class Arachnida; order Ixodida; family Ixodidae; genus Rhipicephalus; species Rhipicephalus microplus. The sequence goes on from NC_134708.1 coordinate 56,189,681, forward strand.
AAAATATCTGTACTGTAACCAGACAAGTGGCAAATAGGTTGTCTTCGCAGCTAGTATTTTATTTTATTTTTATTATGAAGCTTGCTTTCATCAAATGGAAGTTTTTGCATAATTGTGTAGTCACAAGCATGCCATCTCATCATGCATAATACTATGTTCACACATCTGTGCCATGTCATCACACAATAATTAACCCACAAGGCTGAAATGTAAAGCTTCCTTAATTTCATTACAATAATATAAATATAGTCAATCTTAAATTCTTGGTCTGACTTTTCCTTTGATTTCCCTACGTTTGAGTGGCCTTGCAAAATTTGATTCATCAGATTACTCGCATTTTGTTTCTATGCCTTCTTGTTTTTCTTTTATTTCAGTTTATACAAAAATCAAAATACCAATGTTCTCGTTGCACTCTGTACTTTGGAACTCCAGTCAGAATTTTGATTCCTATGTTATCACCTTTTTATGACACAATAAAAACTGATTGATTGCTTGATAGACAGTGTTACAAATTAAACTGTACTGAAATGCTTTTAAGACGTTCTTGCCATCAGCGATACTCTTTTGTCGTTGTTCCTAAGCTTTACGTGTTATAGATACGTACGCTGCTATGTACAAACACGTGCATAAGTCTTGCAAATTTTTCACTGTAACAACGGATTATGCTGCTTTATTCCTCACTGTGTAACCCCCGTCAGACACTTGCCAATTTAATATTCTTTAGCGTTGCCGGATAAAGCACGAAACATGCACATGAGCCCGCAGTGATACAACAATTACGAAGGTTAGTCGGAGGAGGAATGAAAGAAATAAAAGGCAGGGATGTCAGCTTGACGCACGTCCGGTTTGCTACCTGGCACTGGGGGAAGGGTGAGGGTGAGAGCCAGCAAGATTAGTCGATATTTTCGAAACACGTTGGCTCCAGTGACACGCCGTGTTGCAAAGCTTTTTTATCGCTTTTATAACCCACCTTCCTGTACACATTGATTGCATTTGTGGTGTTTAACGTCCCAAAACCACCATATGATTATGAGAGACGCCGTAGTGGAGGGCTCCGGAAATTTTGACAACCTGGGGTTCTTTAACGTGCACCCAAATCTGAGTACACGGGCCTACACTATTTCCGCCTCCATCGGAAATGCAGCCGCCACAGCCGGGATTTGATCCCGTGACCTGCGGGTCAGCAGCCGAGTACCTTAACCACTAGACCACCGTGGCGGGGCCACCTTCCTGTAAACAGGCACCCGATTTTGCCATAAATGTACTTCATGTCAAGTCACTCCTAATATGAATAATCGGCTGCGCCCGTCTTTCGAAAAAGTGCCAATGTTTTACGTTCCTTGATTGAAATAAATCACCATCAAGAGAGAAACCCTCGAAGGAGCTTCAGCACATATGGTAAAACCTGATATTGCGAGCTCATCTAGATTATTCTCTAGTCCTTAGATGAATGAGAAGCATAAATCGATGCTTTTAAACTTGATTCTCAATTCATTGAAATGACCAAGACTAGACTAAGAAAGAACATTTGTTACAGAGAAGAATAAAGTCTAAAAGCAAACCACCTTAGCTTATCGAAATAGCAACCCACCTATTTCACCGTTTTCACTACAGATTATTTCGTTTCATTGAATGACCCTTCAGTGATCTTCATCGTGATCTTCAGTGATCTTGCAATTATGCAAAATCATTGCCTGGCCGAGCCGCTTTTCAGCTTCGTTACGACAAGCTCGTTGTTAACCACAGAAACTATTGTTATGATGCTTCCGCGGGCATTGTTCGCGAGACTACTGCGCATTCTCGATGTAATGGCAGCGAATCCCGCATCGAAAATGGGGCGCACTCAACTTCCGATCACAGCCATGACCTTCATGCACGTTTATTGCCTGATGCCGCACTTTTGTCACGTGCGCGGACATCTAATGCCTCCCCATAACAATCAGCAAGGGGAAGTGGCAGTATCGTATCAAGTCCTATTTCGGATCTGGGATTCGAAATAGGACGAAACTGGGATCTGTTTGTTAACAAAATCTACGAACTTACTCGTACCTTTGTTCCCTTAAAGTCTATACCTGTGAGCTCTTGCTCACCCTGGTACAATACATACCTAAAGTGACTTTCTAACAAAAAGAAACGCTTGTTTCGTGCTGCGAAACTCCAGAGTACGGAGAAACGCTGGCGCTCCTACGAGAGTGCTGCGCGAGTTTACTCGTCAGCAGTTTCGGATGCTAAGGCTAACTTTCTATCTAACACTGTGCCATCAATGCTTGTCAGCAACCCTAGAAAGTTTTGGAACACTATTACAAATACCAACGACAGTGGTTGACTCGGACGGCCTTCCCGTATCTTCCGAGATGTGTGCAGCACGTCTGAACGAAAACTTTGTCCGGAACTTTTCAGGGTCGTCCACTTCTGCTACCGTCTCTTTACCAGCGCGCAACTATCTATCCACGTCTGTTATAGTGACTGAGGCCCATGGAATTTTAAAACTAATTGAGTCACTCAGAATATCCTCTGCTTGTGGTGTTGACAACATAAACGCAAAAATCCTTAAAGAAACTAAGCATGCCTCATCTATGTTCCTGTGTAAAATATTCCAACAGTCTTTGAATGAAGGTGTGGTGCCACGCGTTTGGAAAGGGGCAAAGGTGGTTCCGCTACACAAATCAGGAAACAAGCACTCTGTTACTAATTACCGACCTATTTCACTTACTTCTACACCATGCAAACTTTTGGAGCACATAATCTTCTTTTACTTGGTCAACTTTCTAGAATCAAAATTGTTCTTCAGCACGTCACAGCATTGATTTAGGAAGTCATTCTCATGTGAATTACAGTTGCTTTGTTTTACCCATTCGTTACATATCATTCTAGATCGAAGTTCACTGGTCGACTGCATTTTTTAGACTTTTCGAAGGCTTTCGACAAGATTAATCATCACCTACTACCATATAAGCTTAGGACCCTTAATATTGATGGCGGCATTTTTGCTTGGATTGAGTTTTTCTTAATTAATCGCTCACAATTCGTTGTTGCTAACAACTACAGCTCACCCTCTTCTCCCATTACTTCTGGTGTGCCCCAGGGTTCGGTGTTGGGCCCTTTACTATTCGTTATTTATATTAACAATTTACCCGATGTTGTAACTTCTTCGATTCACCTTTTCACCGATGACTGCGTTGTTTACCAAGAAATTTCCTCTAACTCTGACGCTAGTTCTTTGCAAAGTGACATTAATAATATTGCCAGCTGGTGTAGAACTTGGCACATGGACCTCAACACTAACAAATGTAAAGTTTTACGTATCTCACGAACTACCGGACCCCCTGTTAACTACATCTTAAATGACGTTGATCTAGAGTCTGTAACTGCGTATAAATACTTGGGGATTCATATAACATCTGACTTGAACTGGAAACATCATATTACCTATGTTATTAACAATAGCAACCGTATGCTAGGGTACCTACGACGCAACTTTAGCCGTGCCAGCACCGAGCGTCTGCTTGAGCTTGGCATTCACAACACGCTCGAAGAAATAGCAGAAGCCCAAGAGAGAGCACAGTTTGCCAGGTTATCTACAACAAGGTCGGGGAGAATGATCCTGCAGGAGCTGGGCCAACACCCAATGGCAATCAGGCACAATTACAATGATATCCCCGACAACATCAGGAAGAATATCACGGTGTCTCCTATACCAAGAAACATGCATCCAGAACACAACGTCGGAAGAAGAGTAGCGAGGGCCAGGACTATACTTCGTCAAGTCTCAAACGAGGAACGAGGGGTCGTATTTGTTGACGCGGCTTCCTACGCCAATGGGAAAGCGTTTGTGGCAGTGGTGGTCGATGGGGCTGGCCATGTCATAAACTCAGCGACGGTCAAGACGAAAGAACCAATCATTGCGGAACAAGTGGCCATCGCCTTAGCACTCAAGATGGATAACATTGAAGTCGTCTACAGTGATTCCATGGCTGCACTACGGGCGTTCGCCAAGAGGACGGTCTCTGAACAAACGCTGAGAATACTGCAAGGCAAGAACATAACGCATCATCTTCTGAGTTGGTTCCCAGCTCACCTTGGGCAAATCAACGATTCCCTCCCAATCTCAATGAAGCAGCACACGAGGCGGCGCGAGAACTCTCCAACCACGCCTCCCCGGGGATGCGTTCTACCGGTGAAGGGGATAACCGGGAAATTCTTACAACATATAACGAGCTCACTAAACATTTCTATCTGTCTAGAAGGATTTTCCCTCCACCTCACAAAAATCTAACCCGGCCCCAAGCACTTACATTAAGGCTTTTGCCAACGCGGATGTACCCTACTTTGAAAATGTTACACATCATGTACCCTGACCTATACCCAAGTAATCTTTGTCCACATTGTGGGGAAATAGCTTCATTAGAACACATGCTCTGGCAGTGCACCAAATTCGCTCATTTATCGAACATCACCTCTGCCAGATGGGAGGCGGCAATCCGCAGCTCATCCTTGGCAGATCAGCTCTGGGCTGTCCACCAAGCCCGCGAGGCGGCTGAGGAGCTTGGCATCTCAGTCCCCACGTGGGAGCTGCCCGCAGCACAGTGATCTGTGTTTTGGAGGACCAAATAAAAGCTTATCCAATCCAATCCTCAAGCCGTGAAACTAACCACTAAAACACTAGTATAAAACACTAGTTCGTCCAAAACTTGAATATGCATGCTCCATTTGGGATCCTTTTCAACTGAACTTGACTCACTCGCTTGAAATGGTACAGAATAACGCAGCACGCTTCATTCTATCTAACTACCATCGCACTAACAGTATTACGTCAATGAAACGCAGCCTTTCACGACAGTCACTTGAATCACGTCGCAAAGCATCTCGTCTCATACATTTTCACAAGATATTCAATCATCACTTTGAAAGCTCAGTTCATTACCCCTCCTGCCTATTACTCAGCTCGTTTAGATCATCAACATCAGGTACACGTCATTAGCTGCCGCACTAACACTTTTCATCATTCCTTCGTCCCACGCACATCCAACGACTGGAACCACCTTCCCTCGGACATGGTTTCCATTTCAAGTCACGACTTGTTTTCATTAACAGTACAGAATTACGTGATGACACGTGAAGTATATATTGTACATATATATTTTTGTACTCTGTTTGCCCAATTCTGATGATACTTACACGTACAATCATTGTACTGCCTAACATCGAATTTTCATGTTTTGTAATTTTTATTATTTTGATGTTACTATGTTTGCTCCTGGTTATATTTTTTTTCTGTACACCACTCCCCTCTGTAAAGCTATGTGCGATTGAGGGTAAAATAAACGAAATGAAATGAAATCGTTTTACACGTCCCGGACGGCTCCGGACAGCCCCGGACACCGGCGCCGCATTCGTTTTTCTCGGGGACCAACCAGGCAGCTCCACCAAGTGGTCCGTGATCGCTCGGACGCATGTTCGTTTCGCGTATCTGGCGGCCTGCGGGCGGCGCGGGACCGTCCGAACAATTTCTTTCGGGTAGCTGGCAGACCACAGCGCGGTGCGCATGTTGTGCGGCCATCTTAAGTTAGACCCGGGAAATTTTCGATGCACTCTTGCTGTCTCTGCTTTTTAGTTCGCTTCTCGCATCTTTCTAGATTTCACATTGTTAGCGCACCCAGTACTTGTCATCGGTGTTTCGAGCGACGTCAAGCAAGGGCGTATTCCCGAAGGTCGGGCAAACATGCGTTATGCTCGCTAGGAGAAACAGCGGTGGAACAAACGCGCTGGTCTACAATGCGCACGCGCTCGAGTAGTTCACTGGCAGTAAGTTGCATCACAACAGAAATGGGTATAATTCACTACCTAACTGCTGTTTAGGTTGCAAATGGGTCAGCTTTGTGGCCTGTGTTTTAGCTACGGAGGGAGCAGACGGCACAGCCTGGCATAGCAGACGCCACAGCGGATGCAGTCGGCCTCAAGCGCTCAGATAGCCCGAGGCCGCTCGAGCTGGCTCGGGACTCTTAGATCACGTGCATGTGACGTAGCCACCTGTGAGCCGAGGCGTCCGCGGGCCGTCTGCGAGTGATCCGGGACTTGGTAAATTGACGAAGCTCAGTAAAACTGTTACGAACATATTTTAATGAGACATCATGGCTATTTTTGGTTTTGGGACGTTAAACCCCACATATCAATCAATTCATCACGGCTATTCTACCTTGATGCGCCACGAGGCTTCTATCCTTGGGCTTTTTTTACGAGGGTAGGGCTTCAAAATGATCAATTTTAATTTTGTTCTTACAACAATTAACATCTCTTGTTTGGGCGCTGGGGAAATTACTTAGGGACACAAAGTTTTTATTTTCGGAGAAGGTGTAAAGTATTTTTTTTTTGGCTAAGCAGTTTTTACGTAGAACCAGAATCATGAAGAAACGAAGCAAAGGAACTGACATTCGTTGTGCCCTTGGTAACACTTGCCAGAGCAGTACGAATTGATGCCAGTAATTGACCGTAAAGAAGGAAAGGAAGAGAAAGATGAAAGCTTGCGTTGAAAAATTCGTCAGCATTGTGTTTCCTGGAGCCTATGTTGCGACAATGCGAATGCATTTCTTACTCGCGTTATGTCAGGCGTCCGTCCGGATCCATCCACCGCCCTTTCTCATAACAACAGCTACGGGCGCACGCGTCCCTAGCAACCGGAGCTCCCACCATGTCACACTTTGGCGTCGGCAGCTGTCAGCAACAGCTCAGGATGGGCGCGCATATCCTCGCCTTTTGCAACCGAAGCCCCCACCTCCTTGACTTGAACGTCACTTGCCACCGCCTAAACGCAGTGCCTTTGAAACGCGTTTGTAGCGTTTCTGTAGCGTTTGTGTTGATAAGATGCTGTCATTACGGCCGTCAGGTAATATGACAGGTGCAGTGCTTCGACGCTCCTTCTCTGGCGGTTTGCTTTCTCTCCATACGATCGCTCGTACGTATATATAAACGGAGTGAAGCGCACGCCTCCCTCTC
>NC_134708.1:56199921-56351576 GCF_043290135.1 Rhipicephalus microplus
AGAACCCTGACATGTAAATTATGACATTCATGACATGCATGTCATAAAACCATGTTATGACTAGTCACTTATGCTCGTCGTACAGTCGTGTTATGCCATACCAGTTTTGGTATAGATTTCATTATTCAAACCGCCCTAAGAGCTAAAAGTTGTAGGTGGCTGGATAGATAGATAGATAGATAGATAGATAGATAGATAGATAGATAGATAGATAGATAGATAGATAGATAGATAGATAGATAGATAGATAGATAGATAGATAGATAGATAGATAGATAGATAGATAGATAGATAGATAGATAGATAGATAGATAGATAGATAGATAGATAGATAGATAGATAGATAGATAGATAGATAGATAGATAGATAGATAGATAGATAGATACGGTCAAACTCACCGAAGTTGGCTAAGAAGTGCTTCGCATTTAAGAGAACCTGGAGGACGCTTGAGAGTAGTAGCCTCAGAGAGTAGAACGGAATAAATTTTTTGGACCCTGCTGACATCGCCTTTTTATTCGCTAGCCTTGCTTCGATTTTAGGTGGAAACTTCAAACATAACACAAAGAACGTAACGTATAAGCGATGGTAAACTGGCGCTTTCAACTTATCCCATAATGCCTACTGCAAGTACAGTTCTTAGGGACCCAATATGCCGTAATACTTTCTCTTGCAAACTAGTTCGTAGCGGGCCGGATACGCACACCTGCGCACGTTGCGGCGCAGTTGTTGATAATAATAACTAGTTACGTCTGTGTGCTTTGTATTTTGTGGGCCTCGAAACAAAGCACTCGCTGCGGAATTCACATGCTAATGCCCGGTGCTATTCTACGTTTGTGCCATGTATGCAATTGCTTGTGTTAATCACGCACTTCCTACTACGTAACATTCACGATGTACGATTTTTTGCCTTCTCTACGAACTTCGAGCACGTGTGTGGTTCTGTTGCAGAACGCCTGCTTGCCACGTATATGTCAGGGGTTCCCTTTCCATTCGAACTAAAGCAATCGTTTAATTGTTTGCATTGATCTAAAATTTTAGCTCACGAACAGGATTGATTTCCCCCCTGCAACCAAAAAACCCAAACCCAAGCCGACGCCAGAATTTCCGTGAAACAAGGGGTTGAACGCTATTGCGTTAATATTTGTGTCACTATTACTAGAAGGAGAATGTATCTAAGTTAGTGGGTGTAATAGCCATGAAATATGGATTATTTCGGCAGAATCTTGCGGTCTGCGTTGGCAATATCTGTGCATTAATTTCACCAGTAAGAACGATCACTTTTCTTTTCCTCAAGTGAGTTGTTTCTGCCTCGCTGATTCATTGATTGATTTATTTGTGGGCTTTAACGTCCCGAAACCACCATATGATTATGAGAGACGCCGCAGTGAAGGGCTCCGGAAATTTCGACCGCCTGGGTTTCTTTAACGTGCACCCAAATCTGAGCACACGGGCCTACAACATTGCCGCCTCCATCGGAAATGCAGCCGCCGCAGCCGGGATTCGATCCCGCGACCTGCGGGTCAGTAGCCGAGTACTTTAGCCACTAGAACACTGCGGCGGGGCGCTTCTGCTTCGCTGTCTAATAAATAGGAATAAAAGCAAAGCTCGATGTGCAAGTCAATTTTCAATTTTTTGATAGCATGACGTGGAATATTATGCGTCAGAACTACGCACATTTCGCACCTCACATAATGAAAAATGCAGAGTGGTGATTTATGTTACTGTGTTTCTTCCTGCTTATGTAAACGTATGAATAACAAAAAAAACAAAAAACAAAACGAAGTTGATGTCCCCTGTGCCCCCAGTATTGCCCCACGCGAAGTTGCTTGAAGGTTATTATAATTGTTTGGAATATTACGTCCCAATACCATGGTACCAGCATACGAGACGCTGCAGGGGCTCCGAAAATTTCGACGACTTGTGGCTCTTTATTGTGCACCTAAACCTAAGTATACGGGCATCTATAACGGGGCCTTCGTCACAGCGCGACTACCAAAGCCGTCATCGAAAACGCGATCCCGGGGTCATCAGTCGCGCAGCATAACAACTAGACCACCGCGGTGGTTTGGTTGCCCGCAGAGGACGTACGAATTCGCAAAGACAAAAAAAAAAGAGACTAGCCTAAAAGAGTTGAGGTAGATAACAAAAGTAAAAAAAAAAGAGCAATGGAATGCACACAGTGACACATTACATCCCATGAAGAGTGTAGTTTAGCCTTATGGTGATTAACAGAAATTTCAGTACAGTCCTGCGAGCATCATATCTAGCTGCTGTACGAACATTCGGACACCAGAAATCCTTGAGTGATGCATGCTAGAATGGTAAACGGGATAAAAGTGGTCCCCACCGCTTTTTATACGTCTATGGTGAAATACATGGCGCGCGCAGGAAATAACGGATACAACCCCCTCCCCAGTTTCCGCGGGCTCCTTTCAAGCGGCCGCGAACTGGCACAAAGTTGTTTATATGCGTCGCCCTACGATGGCGCACACTGTACACAGACGGCTGGTGCGCTGTGGTGAGGAAGGCGATGCAGTTCGAAGGCCGTCGTTTTAACAGGCCGCAACCGGCGCTGACCTTCCGAGCTGAGACGCTCGTGCGATGCAGCCAAGCCGCGCCGTCGTGTAGCAAGTGTCGGGGCGCGTTGTCCGGGTATAACGAGGAAGCGAAGGGAAGCGGGCCCCCTCCCTCTCGAACATTCGTTGCATGCACATAACTGGCCGTTTGTGGCGCGGGCCGCGTCGAAGGCCGCGCTCGATGCTGTCTTAGCAAATATGCGCGTCCGATCACGGTATTATCGAGGTCACGCCGCGTCACGCCCACATACAGAAGAGTGTCTACTGAACGACATATCTCTTTTGTTTCCTACAGTGAACGAATCTTCAAGACATTCGCATGGATGAAAAAACTTTTTTTTGATTGCCTGGTAGATTAATGGCGTGGGCTCAGGTGTCCCACGTCGGGACATCCAGGCTTTTCATCTACGCCGCTTCACTGGCCTGCTGGACTTCCCCAGAGTTTGTCGGCGAGCTTGGAGCTGCGCAGAGCGGCTTCTCACCTCGCCCAGAGGTCGTGGGGACTATTGTGTGGCTTTAGCCTTACATTCCCAGCTCATGCGCTTAAGCGTAGCTGTGTTTGTCTGGTAGACCTTACAGATGCAGACAAGGTATAGAGGTGGGCGAGTTCGATGTGATGCATCTTGTATAAAGTGAGCGCAAGAGGTACGGAACACTAATTCTTTGACAATACCATTTGTTAACCATTTCTCTGACATTATGACATCACCTAGATTTTTTCTGCGCATCCACGTGTGTGTTCTTTTTTTTTGATGAATTAAATTTCAGTTCTTAAGCAGAGCTTGTACAGGGTCCTTTTTTGTGATGCTCCGTCCTATTTGCGTGGACTTCGTAAAGATGAATCTTACAGATGCTGCATGCATGGTGTTTTAAATCTCAGGGTATGTTCCGTGCGCAAATTATTGAAATGGAGGGTAGCATCACCGGGCCAAGTGGAACGCTTTGTTTACTTCGCCGTATCTGGTAAGTCAATCTCGGTCCGCATACTCTTCGACAAGTCCATCTCCATCTAAGCAAGTTGTAAAGTTGCGCAGAAAAGATTTCTAGCGTAGTTTTGAGTTTTTCGCGGTTACTCAGACTTTGTCAATAGTATTAAGATACGCTACTGGAATGGAGTAGGCATCTTCCAATTTGTGACAGGCTGGGTAAGCTTGAACACCACATTGTTGGTTCGGCCCAAAGCTGATTCCCATTGTTCGGGTTTCTCATAAGGGAGAACCACATGGCTAGGTTGGTTTGATCGCTGCCAAGTCATGAAGAGCATCGCCAGAACAAGCGCTCTAAATTAGCTACCTGCTCACAAGGGGGCACGAGCTGCTAGTGTAAGTATCCGAATAAATTTTGGGAAATAAAGCCAAATTTGAGTGCACATCCGTCTGGAAGTCTAAGTGTCTTTTCACCAAGGCTGTTCGTAAGTTTCTGCGTGGAGGGGGCTGAAGCTACCTGCATGCTCAGCTTGACGGGCTGAGCGATCCTCCTCGTATGTGGTGGGCTGATCTCTCTTCTCCAACTTCGCGAGTTTGAAGAATATCCGTGGTCATGGAACGTGTCTTGTACAATATAGGAAATTGTAGAAGTTACTTCTCACATTGTCTTTCAATATCTGTGTAACGGGACATTACAACGTTTCGGAAATATTGTGATTTCGTGAGGTGCTCTATTATCTGGCCGCGGCTACTTGTTTTCACGCCTACCGCCAACGCATGCAAAGGCTACCGCGACCAGCAAGCATCAAACAAAAGATCTTGATTGACTCAGTTGAGTTTAATAGTTGTGCTACTCACCTAGAGGTCACCTTTGTGCCTGTTCATTCAAGAGGCTTTCACGTGAGCAACACATACTGGGAAATGCTGCTTCAATTTATTCATAACACCATTCAAGCATGCCGACACGTACCGACAATTACGACTCGAGGCGTTGCAGAAAGGTATTTTTTTGAGGTTTATTTATTTTTTTAGTAAACTTATTTAAACATTGTACACGAAAGCTTAGCGCATACTTTGAGGGACAGCGAGACACCTCAGGTATATCACCACTTCCCAAGTTTATTGTTATATACGATATGTTATATACGAATACGCAAACGAGTAATGTCGCGGCCACTGTAGTGCCAGGAGGCGTTGTAGGTAATGGGAATAAATAAACTGTTTTACTTCCTCAAGCCAGAGTTAGATTCTAATGTCAGCACACTCATGTAGGTTTAACGTCCCAAAACCACCATTTGATTATGAGAGACGTCGTAGTGGAGGGCTCCGGAAATGTCGAGCTCCTGGGGTTCTTTAACAAACACCCAAATTTGAGCGCACCGGCCTACAGCATTTTCGCCACGATCGTGTAACGATTCCGAGATCTGCTGCGTTGTAAGATATTTATTTGCTTAAATGCATAGGATGGTGTGGTGGAGTATACGGGTTGCGTTGGTGGTGTATCACAGGCAGAAATGAAATTTCTATGCTATGTAACTTTAATTAGTTCGATTGTTTATTGTTCGATTGTTGATTGTTAATTAGTTCGATTGTTGGCGAGGTCGATTGTGACAGCACATACGCCTACCGATCAAGTTGACGCAAGCGCTCTAAAGAGCTGACGACACTTATACAATCCTAGTATAGAAACGGAGCTTCTGAGCAGCAATTTTCAATTCAAATTTGAATGAAAACTGCGAGCAACCCTACGTACGACGAAAATGAGATATAAGAAGAATATACGTAGCTGCGTCAAACTGCACCTAGCAGCATCCTGGCGGCGAAAAGTCTATCACGCAATGCCACGGGCGCGTCGAATAACAGCTTGTCAGAGCACTGTCTAAGCTTCGCGTAAGCCGTTGTCTAAATTAACGGGTTCTTTTCTCCGGGGGCACGCGACCCTATGGCAAACTTGGCGATAAGGATGAAAGACGAGAGGACACCGGGCTTGGCTTGGCTGTAGTTTCTACAGCGGTGGCTACTGCACACTGGACACATTAACTCCATGGTTGGACAGGAGGACGAGTGCGTGCAACCAACTTTAAAGGCGCAAATAATGTTCGAGGCGAACACTTTCGAATCAGTTTTGAATGAAAATTGCAAGCAGTCTCCGTTACTATGTACAACAGGTGTAAAGATGATAGGTAAAGACCATTCAAAGCGCACGTGACAACATCCCGGGTACGAATTTCACCCCACTCCAGATGAAACGGTCACGTCAAATCACAGCTTCTCTGAACACCATGCTTCGTGGTGCACTGACCAGGTGGCAGCAGCTGACAGCCCTCGCATGCGGCTGTCTAAATCAGCGGGTTGTTTTCAGCGGGGGCACGCGACCCTATAGATGAGACACGGCAGCGATGATAAAAGACAAGGTCTTGGCTACAGTCACAACAGCAGCCGCTGCTTGCCGGACAGGGCGACGAGGGAAGTTGTTGGCCAATGAAGGAGGAGGGTCCGGTAGAGAGGAGGTCGGGAGGAAATGCCGCCACGAACGCGTCTTGGTGCAAGCGAGATCGAAACAAACAAGGAAGCCGGACGACGACCTCCTCCATGTCCACACAATGGGGCGGGCGGGCGACAACGACTCTCGCTCACTCTCATCGCATGCTTTCCCGCTCACTCACTTTCGTTTGACTCCGCCGGTGAAATGAATGCCTCCCGACTGAAACGGGCATGGCTACACTCCACGCATACCTGACGGTCATTCGTGCGTAAGGTCCGTCTAAAAATATATGAAGCTCGGCTGTCATCGCTTAGAGGAGTCGGTGCCTCTTTATTTGCCACCATAGCTGCGGACAGGGTTGCCACTGGTGGCTACTTTTCGCCAAATTGGTGAATTTGAGATGCCCGTGGTGACCCTAAATTATGAATGGGTGTTCGCTTGGGTGTTGGCTGGGTTAGGCAGTATAAATTCAGTGTCTTCAAAACAAACGGGAGACAACCTTTTTTTGTAATTTGAAGTTTTAAACACACCAGCGGGAGTCGCACTTCACGCGCACTTTAATACGAATGTCCTGTTTTTCGTGCGCGTCTCCTGAAATCCCTTAGATCTCGGAGGCACTGGCTCACTGCTGCGCCCCCCAGCGACTTCTCATCGAAGTTTAGGTCAGTAGACTGCTTCGCATGCCGCGAGGCGGTTGTGTTATACTAATATTTGGTGCTTTTAGAACTTTAGGCTTTCTTTTTTTTTTTAATTTTGCTTTTGAAGTGCCTTGTTGACTGTTAGGCCGCGTGTTCCGACTACAGCTCCAACTGTCCTGAATAGCTTGTCGACTTCTCTGCTGTACTACCCCCTAACTTAGTATGTAAAGCTTCAGTTTATTTTTAACATACTTTTCGGGCAGGCCAAGAAGTAGGCTTCTTTGGGAATGCAGCCTTCAGAAACTGGACTGAGGCGAATATGTAGCGTAAGCATGACCACACGGACAATACGGTACGGGCATGGTGACGGTTGAGCAGTACTTTCGAATACATATCGGTTGTTTTGTAACGACGTTGTTCAACTATCGGACACATGTTTCCACTGCAATGGATTCTCTTAATCTGCAAGAAGGCTACCCACGCGTCCGCAGGACTGTGCGGACACAAACGCTTTGCACAACGCTTCAGCGAGGCCTTCACGTGGTTGTGACGGGGGAGATTCACCAACCAAACTATTATCGTCAAACCAATAAGGGCATAGTTATTCGTAGGACTAGCTTGTGCACAGCAAAATGAACACGTGGAGTATAAGTGAGTAACGTCCGCTGTACAGTGATAGCGGCGAGTATGGCCGTCCCGCTCGATTATCTCATTGCAAGTGAAAGAAATCGGGTTTTGAATATGCGTGGTCACACATTTCATTAGTGCAGGTGCTCGCAATAGTTTTGGAATGAAATCAATCACAGATCGTTCAAGATCACTTTTGTTAGTTTGAAGCGTAGTACCCCAGCACGCATTGCAGCATACTAAAGTTTGAACAATGAAATGCTCTTCCCAAAAAATATATATATGTTGCAGAGCACGAAAATATTTGCAATCAATAAAAATCTGACACGTGTGTAATTTTTGGTTGTCAGCTGGCAAAGAGTGCAATAAAATGCTCTATATATGCAAGAACACTCGGAAGAAGGAAAATTTAAAAGGTACATTTTGAACATAAATGACCCAGGAGAAAAATAATGAATGCTGTACAAAGTGTTTCTATTCCCATAGACAATAAAATCAGAACTGACTTGCTGCTTTGTCGCTGGTGCAATGAGGGGAAGCATTGCTTGGTTTTGCGGGAGACCAGGGAAATCTCACACTTTTCTCTGTTCTTTTTTGTTTTTGTTTTGCGATAGAGACCTGCAGGTGTTTCAGTTTAAATGGATGCCTGTGATGTGAATAACACCTCTATAAATCAGACGTGTGATGAACTTCGATATTTTGTCTATAGCGTCACCTCTTTCCATAAGCCACCTCACTCCGCATAGTTTGGCGTTCCTATGTATGCATCTAAGCAAATTTCTTAGCATTTTGTTGCACATTATACAAAAAAAGACAATGTCACGTGCAGTTCTAAAAAGATTCGCGAAGGGCCAAGATGTGCTCTAATTGTCGCCTTCTTGTTAGGAGAAGCTTTTTTTTTTTTTTTTGTTCTCGTCAGGAGAAGCAAGTTTTTTGCAGCATATATGGGCGCGTGGCGACGCTGTCAAGGAGCGACTAGTGACACTAGATGCGACTCTGTGCCTGATATAACAATACAAGCGAAACCAAAACTACTAGAAACCGGCTGAGAAAGCAACATTTACACCTAACACATGTGGCTAATTTGCGGAAAATTTTTTTTGTAGAACGAATTTTCTCGGACTACTAGGACAGATCTCCATTGAATTGCTGGCATAAATTTCTGGCAATTATTACTGATCAACACTGTCAAGTTGGGATGCTGACACTTTAATTTTATATTTGGCTTGTAAAGGTTATTTTCACTACGGGACTTTAATGTTACCCTAACTGTAGCATAATCACGAGGGGCACGCACTTCTGTCAGGCTCGTCAGCCTGGTGCATTTTCCCAACAAAACACGCACATTGGTTCACGCAAAAGTCTGACAAAAATCACTACGTTGCCCAAAATTGGCAAATTCAAATCGATTCTGAATGTTGAGTGGCTGGACTAACTGTTAGAAAGTGCTAGCTGCACGAGGTACAAGTTCAACACGCCGAAGTCGATGATCCAATGCTTTGATCCCTGTTGATCGATTTTAATAGGCCTGTTAACGAAAGAGTTAATACCAAATACAGATGCTGTCATTCGTTAACGTATATAGATCTCCAACAAAAGGATCTGTATAAATACCGAAAATCTGTATAAATGAATATTTACAGACACGTAAACATTCGTTTGTTTTTGTTACGTTGGTCGGTGCTGTTCTACGAAACGCTGTGAATACGAATTGATCAGTGTTCCATCTATAAATACGCATTATTTCTTTCTTCGGATATTTGTTCATTAAATATGGACCGAGTTTGTTTTCTTGAGTGAAGATTGAAAGGAAGCTGAGCTCGTAAGCCAGTTGTGTCGATGTCTGAGCACTTGCTTGAAAGGCAGCACAATCTGTCTTCGCACAGAAATTCAGTGAAATCCTTATTGAACTTTTTGCGTGGTTGTGGCCTACTAAATAGGCTACAGCACCGCCGCCCACTTTTTTTTCTTTTCTCTTTTGCGCGTCTATTTAGCTTTTCGCTTTCTTTCCCATCTTTATTCCCCATTCTCCCTTCCCTTAGTGCAGGGTAGTAAAGCAGATGCTCCAATTCCTGGTTAACCTTCCTGCCTTCCCCTCATTTTATTCTCTCTCTCTCTCTCTCTCTCTCTGTCTGTCTGACCACTCCACCGACTATTCTCCAGAAAACGCAAGTAACAACGCTTTCCCACGGCGACCTGTACTGACCGAGAAACTGCGTTCATCTAATATTAACCGAGAAAGCCTTCTTGCAGGCTGGTTGGTTCATAGTGAACTGGTTGCGTACTGCGCGAGTCAGAGTGAGGCAAGAAGCAAGACAGACTGGAAAGGAGCCAGTTTCCTGTCTGGGCTCTTTCCTGTCTGTCTTTCATGTTCCTTCCTTCGTTCTTACACATTACGTTACCAGTTAATTCATTTCATCCTTGCTATATCTGTGAACCAGCTCGCCATACAGGACAAGCCTGTGCGGTGGTCGTTTCCGTGGGTGCCCTGCACGAGGAAGAACTCTAGAGCGACCCCTATATATCCGGCTGTCGTTGGTTTAGAACTGTATAAGTCCGCATGATCTTACGTGGAACACGTTCCCTTGTTTAGCTCACTTGTTTCATGCTTTATTCGCAAACGTTGTTCGCAAACGTTCTCAGACAAGCGCTTAGACATATAACACTTAAGGGGGTGTGCTGGTTTTTAAGCGGTCACCCACTTAAACGGGTTTTCGGCTTCACGTATGTCTATGGGCTCATTAAAAGTTTCAAGCTTCGCTTCTGTTTCCATTTGTAGTTTATCCCTGCTAAAGTTGAAGAGTGGGTGTGCTGCTCTCGATTTATCCTCTTCTTTCTCCACTCAAATGCCGGGCGGTGAAGTGTATTACCTGATTAAGCTATCTACCATTCCTTCATTAGGGCGTAACCATTAGCTGTCTCATAAAACGCGGAAATTTGATCACTGTGATGATTGAAACAAGACGTCGACACGTCGGCAAACACACTCGTGAATGTACTCATCATCATCATCATCATCATCATCATCATAGTAATAAACAGCCTGACAACGCCAAGTGCGGGGCAAAGAACTACCCAGTCCTTTGCTTTTTGCTGCTACGTTATACAGGGAAATTCTCGATTTCATCGGCCCACCCAATCTTTTGTCTCACCCTCACGTGTTTCTCTTTCGATGCAATTCATTCGATTACCCTTAATGACGAGCAGCTTTACTGCTTACGCGCTACATGCCTGACCAATGTCCATTTCTTCTTCCTGATTTCAACTATGATATCCTGAACCCCCGTTTGTTCCCTGACACACTTCTCTCTTCTTATCTCTTAACATCTATCATTGTCCTTTCCATCGCTCGCTCCATTGTCCTCAACCTACATGAAACCTTCTTTGAATGACTCCCTCAGGCTCAGATGGGGCCGTGATCCTGAGTCTGGGCCAGTAATATTTTGGTGATCTTTAGCCTGCGTGTGTCCACTTGAGGAAATTTTTAGTGAGTACGTGTCCGAGCGAGTCCGGTCAAGGAAAATATTGGGTAATGTGAGTCTGAGAGTGTCCTGAGCGCAAAATATATTTCTTGAGTTAGTTCGAGTGAACTTCACATTATATTGCTAATATATGGCGCTACATACTCTATTTCAACCTTACTATAAGCCTCATATCCGCTCGCGTTTATGCTCATGTTTATCCACAAGTATTCATGTGCCGCTTCAATATCTATTGATCAGAGACGTTATTTAGGCTGGGAGAGGTGTCATGACCTGCTCCACTGAGCTTTCTCACGGGAAGCTCTTCATAAAAATTTCTCCAGTTTGTCGCGTATATCATACAAATTTCCTTACTGGATCGAAACCACTGATAACTCGCAGTTCAAGTTGCAAGATCAAAAGGCTAATCGTAGGGCACCGATAATATGACGAAAATGGGCACCGTGATTAAAAAAAGTAATTTTATACAAACGTACTTATAAATCTATTAACTCCGACTCACTCTTGGGTGCACGTTAAAGAACCCTAGGTGGTCAAAATTTCCGGAGCCCTCCACTACGGCGTCTCTCATAATCAAATGGTGGTTTTGGGACGTTAAACTCCACAAATCAATCAAATAACTCCGACTCAAGCGAAGCCGTGAATCCGAGTGTTAGGGAATCTAGTTAGAGTGTGCTATCAGAGCAAAATATCTTTGCTGAGTGAGTCTGAGTGAGTTTCAATTTTTTCGCCGACTTGTCATTGACGTCACAAGGTTGCATAGTGTCCTGCGACGTCACTGGTCGCTAAGCCGTCGCATATTGTGACGTCACGTGGTGACGTGACCACGTGACATCATCGCTCGATCAAAGTGGAAGCGATTACGGAGGCAGTGAAAAACAAAGCCTTCGATCTTGGAGGCTGTGCAAAACAACGACGGGGGCAGAGCTCTCCGAGGGCGGCGGGAAATGATGACCGCATCAATTGTGAAGAAACAGAAGATGGCCTTTGCCTGCAAATTATCGTTGCAGAAAACGTAAGGGACCCTGGGAGTTTTCTTGTTCTTCATCTCTCCTGCTGGGCTTTCGAGCAAGTGGTGTTCATTTTTTAATCTCTAATGTTTACAAACTGATCAATTACTTGATTATTTGCTTCTGGAAATCGCCGAAGAAGACACGCGAACTGGCAGGAATGACAGCAGGCCCAGCGCCTGTTCCCCACTGAATCATCCCAAACGATTCACTGAACCCGACATCATCGCACTTCCCGCTTGAATGTCGATGACCCGGCCTCGTTGTTTGTTCCTCGCAAGCGCTACGTCGGCGGCGCGTCGTCAAAACAGCGGCTGTTCAATCGCGTTGGTCGCGCGCAACGAGCAGTGTACCCTCGCCCCCCTTTCGGGTCCGGCAGGAATTCGTCTCCTCCCCCGCACTCTCCGATCTTCGTCCGCGCCAAACACATCCTGCGCAAACAACGCAAGGACTGGCCTTACACGCACGGTTCCTAGAGCCGCTGTTTGCGCCCATTGGGCCCGCGGCGTACGGTGGGCTAATATATAGACGAGTGGAAAGGGCCACACCATTGGCCGCATGCATACGAGTCTTTCAGTCGTCCTGTTGTTCGCTCGAATTACGACCAAATCACCGTAACCCCCCCCCCCTTACCCCCATAGCACACCCAGCACGTTTCCCAATCCGCTACTCTTATTTTTCTGCAGGGGGGGGGGGGCACCAACGACAAGCGAGAGCTTCTTCAGTGGAAGATGAGAGGCGTGTGTTTCAGGTGTTGCGTGTTCATAGGGTTCATTGCGTTTAATTTTTTCGGGGGAAAAGAGTAGGTGAAAATTTTCGCAAACACCAGCCTCCCCCCACCTTCCCTTACTCGCCGTTGGCTTCGTCCCTGCGCAACTTACTCCTTGGTTTCTTACCTAACGCCCACTTCTGCCACCTTTTCCTTATCATCCTTCTACTGCTCGGAGATAAAAGATGGCATAAATTCCCTTATGCATTCGCCTAAGCCGACTTGAAGGCGAAAGGCATCGTATTTTCAGTCGATACCTTGATCTTCCCGCTCGCTCTTCCGAAAGCTACAGAGTTTCTTATAATTACACCTATAATTAGGGTTTCTTATAATTACGGTGAAAGTGTTTGGGAACTGCAACGCATGGCAGTTCAGCGAGCCCGGGAATGATGGGCAGTGCACGAATTCGCCTAATATTTGTACTTTCGAGTCCGTTTAGCTTCGCGTGGCTTGCAGCTGCTCTATTATGAAAACTTCGACAAACAGCAAATGGTGGGCAGTTTCACTTTACCACCTTGACATTTTCGGCTCACCAATTTTAAGTGGGTCGCGCAGTTCGCAAAGGTCCGTTCTTCAGTTCGAAACAAAACGAAGACACAAAAATAAAGAAAGCCACAAGTGCCTTCGAAGACTCCATGAGAGCACGAAGCCTAAGCAAATTTGTGTACTAAACTAGCCATCATTCCGATGGTGGCTAAACGATCAAAGCACCATAGTCGCCTCTAGTTAACATTAGGAAGCTCTATTGCCCCACCGTGGTGGTGTAGTGGCTAAAGTGCTCCGCAGGTCGCTGGATCAAACCCCTGCTGGACCGGCTGCATTTTCGATGGAGGCGAAAATGCATAGAGGTGAAAATGTGCTGGAGACGAAAATGCAGTAGGCGCGTGCTATTAGATTTTGGTGCACTTAAAGAATCTCATGGGGTCGAAATTTCCGGAGCCCTCCACTACGGCCACTCTCACATTCATAAGATGCTTTTCAGACGTTGAACCTCACATATCAATCAATCAATCATTTAAAAAGCTCTATGCCAAAAAACTTTCTTCAATTATCATGATTGCGCTTTGCCTCCAGGATCGGAGGTATTACAACATTTCTGACCCTCACTTGGTTTCGCCCACCTTTGACAAAGCGACAAGGTCATGCGATAATGTCACCGCATGATGTCACGTTTACATTACGCCATATTGTCATCATTTTCTCTTTCTCTCTCTTTCCTCGCGCAATTTTTCATTGGAACGCATTACCTGCGGAAGTAGTGAATGCTGCCTCGACGGCTTCATTCACTCAACAGATAGAAAAGATTAATTTCACCATATAAGTGATGTATGCTGAAAGTAGTGTCATTTGAGTGAAATTCATCCGGCTACAAATGTTGAAAATATTCTTAGTTGAGCGCAGTCTCTTGAACAGCGAGAAAATATATTTGACCTTTCTGTTCTTGATTGTTAGGTATTCTTTCATTTATGCTCTGTACTCCAGTGTATTACTAGTTATTGCTTGAATGTATTGTTTGTATCCCACTCCTGCATGGGCCCGGGTAGGGCCTGCAGTATCTGTAAATAAATAAAATAAAAAATGGTAACGTCACATATTCTGGTGATATGATACGTTTTGATGACACCATACGGTGGCGTCATCACATGGTCACAATTTTTTTCCATCGCACGCGTGGATGCCGACGCCGCTTGTGGTCAATTTTTTGGCTTTCGATGAGGGGTTTAAGGCTTCCGCCTTGATACAAGAGTTTTGAAGCGCCTCATAATGATGCCTGTTTTTGAACTTATAATCCTGACATGCGCGATATCTAGCGACAAACAGACAATGCATCGATGAGCTGAGCGCCAGAGCTGGTTGTAACGCACATTGACGCAATTAATTTTAGCATTGCAAAGGAACATCAAGTAATATGAAATGTTGATCGAGTTAGCGTTGATGGGGGAGAGGAGGCTGAATACACAGAACACAGGAAAAAGGAGGACAAAGCGAAATCACGAACAAAGGAAGCTTTCACGTTCGCACCAAAGATACGTAGTCGGTGGCTAATTACTAATGATGATGGCAACATATGCACGCAGTATTGTTTGTTTCATTTACGCTTGCCATTTTCCTCGCATGTCTTCCCAACCTCGACACTATGTAGCCATAACACCAAGCCGGTTTCATAACTGACAGGCACACAGTGATTCGTATAGCAGTTGCAATTATGAAGAAAGGAATGAACAACAACAACAACAGAAAAGGCAGGGAGGTTAACCAAGTACATGCCCAGTTTGCTAACTTACGCTGGGGGAATGGAAAAGGGGAGTATGAGATCGGAGAGAGAGGAAAGGAAGGAGAAAGTTGTGAGTACACAAGCTTACGCGTATGCAGTGGGGGTACTATGCAAAAGTCGAAGGCGTTCAGATGGGCCCGTAGTCCTAAGCGCAAGATAGATTTGGCTGCCTAGTGAGCCGATGAAAGACAATGACGGTGCTCCAGCAGCATCTGCATAAAGAGTGGTCGATCGTCCAATTGTCGCAACACGTCAGAAAGTTTTCGTCCCTCAGAGGCAAATCAAGGGCAATGGCATTGCAGACGATCAATGTCTTCTTCGGTGCCACAGACCTCGCATTCCGCACCGTCGGTTACTCCAATGAGGGTTGTATTTGCTTTTGCGAAGGACCAAAGCCGACGTTGAAGCGAAGCTCCACAACGACGAAGTCTGGATGGAGGTCGAAGTTTCAGTTGAGGGTTTATGCGTTTTTGGTGGTATGTCTTATGCTTGGTGTGTCCCACTCCAGCAGACACTGACTGCGTGCCAGGTGATGAAGCTGTCTTGGAGCGTCTTTCCATGACAGAGGAATCGGAAGGGTGCGCTCTTCTTTGTAGGATGTGCGAGCCGCGTCGTCTGCGCAATCGTTTCCAGTGTTCCCACAATGACCAAGTAGCCACTAAAAATTGACCGCGTAGCCTGCTGCTTTGATGAAGCTTGACAATCTCGTTGGTGAGCTGTTCGTGGCAACCTCGTAGAAGAACTGACTGCATGCACTGTAAGGACGGTTTTGAGTCGGAAAACAGAGCCCACTTGCTTGGTCTCTGGGATATAATGTACTGTAGGAAAATTTTGAGCCGCACATAACTGTGATCGAAGTAAATAAAGGGAGACGTAACAAACCAAGGAGCCACATTCCCACAAGCCTCATATGTACGGCCTTTCCGACGAGTGCTTATCTGTTTCCTGTAAACCAGTGCCAAGCTTCTGTCTGCATCTGGCATACTCCACGACAGACTGTATTCGTCAGATATTCCGCAAAACCTCTGGCTATTTATGCCGATTACTGCCTTATAATCTACTTCCCTTGTCTTTTGCGAATGTGACGAAAATGTATTTGTTTTTTTTTGCTTTATCCAAAAGCACAATCAGCATTTTACCACAAACACGAGCTACATTTACACAGACAAAGTGGTGATATCCAAATATGTTATACAGTAAAAGCCCTTTTTTTTCAAGTACAAGCAGAACAAGGCGCAGAAATGTCTGATGCTTGGCCGTAACACTTATCCTAGATTGTCATGTCTTCGCGCGCTACTCCGAACACCATTCATTACTTGTTTCCATCTTCTATGACGACAGAGCTTGCGTGAAGTTTGTGTTAGTGTTCATTAAAGATTACGGAAAAGACATGGCTTCACCAAATTTCCTTCACCTGCAGTAACAAACCTCTGTTAGTATTACTTATGAATACTACTATTCTTTCGCCGGATATTATGTGCAAAAATCTTGACGCCAATCTATCAAGTAACTGAACAGGAAGCCTTTAGACCATGACACTTGTATTTTTTTTCTAACAAGGTAGAAGCATAGGGAAGAGTGTAGCGGTTATGGGGCTCAGCTTCTGACCCAAAGGTCGCAGGTTCGAACCCAGCCATGGCGGTCACATTTCGATGGAGGCGAAATGGTGGAGGCCCGCGTATTGTGGAGTGTCTGTGCTGGTTAAGGAATGCAAGCTGGCCAAAATTTCCGGAGCCTTCCATTACGGTGTCTCTCATAATCGTACCGTTTTTCTTTGGGTGAGGGGGGAACGTAAAACCCCACACTATTATTAGTTTAGAGAAGGTGTAAGCTTGAAGAGATAAAAATGCTCGAACACGAGGTGCCAACCAGCTGTGCCACTGTTCCAGAATTGGTCCTCTCGACGTTTCCTATTCCTTCGAGAATTTCTTGCGGGTGATGGAGCCCTTTTATTTACACACCAAAGAAAACAAACAGGTTTCGACGTGGTCCTGATTTCGGTTTGTTTCTGCTCATTGGCCAAAGTGGCAAAGTACTTATGACTTTCTGAAAAACAAATTCTCTACTGTGCACATAACGGTTAAGGAAAAGTCTTCTAGGACACCAGATAGGACAATACTATGTCCAGAAAAATGAAAAAAAAAAGAGATTATCTACTTAGAATGCAGTGCCAACCAGGCCAAATAGTAAGCTTGGTACATATCACCATGTCAATAGGTTAATTGCGCTTATACTAACTATCGCAGCTTGAATGACACACTCCGCGAATGAAGAACGAAAGTGGAAATTTAAGAGCTCGAAAGTGACAGCTGCGGCTACAAGGTCGCAGGTACGAATCCTGCCCGTGGCAAGTTGTCTCTTCGTTGACTTTTCTTTCTTCTCATTTATATTTTAAGTATACTTCTAATAACATTCCCTATACTTGTGTTGACATCATTGTTTGTTAGCTAGCCAGCCGGTCTAAAAACTGGCTGACCTCCCTGTCCTTCCTTTTTCAATCCTTCTTCTCCTCCTTGTCTGTTAGGTCCCATTAACACTCCCAGAGGTAACTTTTGTGCGCAAACTTCTTGTTATTTTACCTGAGATGATTGACCCGAAGTTATTCATTGTCGGGCTACATTTAGGCGATTTATTTTTCGGTCGAGCAAAATCGACCATGATATGTTAGATATTTCCAAGACCTCGTAGCAATTGCTCTACAGATCAGCTGATCAAACAGAGGGGAAAAACTGCACTTTGGTTTGCCTTGCGCTCAGGTTTCCAAGCTCTTCCGCTCTTTCACGGCCACGGCCACCTACTTTTTCTTTATGGTATCGATCTTTTCGAAGCAAACAAAGAGCAAGGTTCGACCCCGAAACAGGCGACCTTCAGGCCTAAACTTTTTTGCGGCACTCCCTAAACAACAAATCCCCGTCTGGTACTTAAATTTTTGTCCCACACACGCGCGCAACCTCCTGAGTAATGCTTCCTTTTTGCGGAAAGAATGGGAAAAGAAAGTAAACGCCACAAATTTTTTATCCGTGGATAGACGCAAGTGGTGAAACGGGACTCGTAGAGGAGGGAAAAGAAATGGGGGGAGGAGGCGCGGGGAGAGGACCACGATCAAAACCAGCCGACAACCGGCCAATTCTTTCGCTTTCGTTACTCAATAGCTTACTTCCGGTTTGGCGGTATCCACGCAACCGGAAGTCGGTTGGCTGCGTCTTTGCTCCCTCCACTTCTCTATACTTCACCACGGATAGCTCTCTCGCGCCTCTACCTTTTTTTTTTCCCGCCCAGAAGCGGGTGCCGATGCCGTCTAGTTCGCTGAATTGCCGCCAGGTGGAGCGGCTACTTACGCAACAGACAAACGCGTCAACTGTTGACAAAAACCCGGCAAAATAAGAGCTCCCGCTGGTTACATCAAATGCGTTGCCGGCCGTTGCACGTTTAGAAATAAACGTTAAAAATGTGAGTGGCTATAAACAACCGCTGCAACAAAGTAAAATAGATATACGTTCGCAGTCGCTTTGCTGAAACCTGGGGGCTCTGTAGAAGCATGCGGATAGAGATTTCTGGAAAATAGGCGTAGACCATTTAAAGGCAAGTTCCAGTATGACGTAAGAAACAAAGCTGCGTACTTAATTGCACGTGCGTTGCTTTTCTCAGACTCTCTACACTCTTCCGTAAAAGTGATAGGGGTTGGAAGTGGCAAAAAAAAAGCGTTTGGCGTAAGTATAACGTTTAAGCAACTCCCACAAAGGCAGAGAATACTCCGTTATTTTTTTATTGAGCGTGTTTCTAGAAAACTGTTGGTATCACGTGCGAGGCCCGCTACGCCTCTCCTGGTAGGATACCAGTGCATAACAATGGTATTTCGTTTTGAGGTGAGCTGAGAGAACCCAGAAGAATGAGAGGAACAGGTGCACAGGAAATATTTACGCTCATAAATAAATTATGAAGTAAATATTTACAGGTGTTAAAGATCACCCAGAGACAATACGATTTTCAGAACTTTATGTGAAACAACACAAGGTTCAAAAGAGCGTGTTGTCTCTTTGCGATCAGACGCAGTTCAGAACCCAGTAGTCACAGCGTACATGTACTCTCTTTCACATGCTTAGACTGCATGCCAGGTCACAACTACTGTTTATTTTTTTCTCAACAATTAGATAATTAAATGCTAAAATTTTTTAGTACTAGGAGTTTTGTTAATGTGCACGAAAGTGTAAGAACGCGAAAGTTGCTTTAGCACTTCTCCATTAGCCCCCGAGATTTTCCAATGCCATAGCTGGCACTCAACCTATCACAGCCACGCATTTCTATTGTCACTCAGAAATCACACGCGTTGAATAACAATAATTAGAATAAACAGACAGTCTGACATGCCATCAATATAGCTAGAATGTTCAATCCTTACAATGTTGCAATTTTTCGAGAAGCGTGACTGGAACGAATCTGGTGCATGACTTGCCTTCGAAGCAACGCCTTATCGGGGAGAACAGAGCAGGATACGCTGAAAGCATGTTTCGTATTTGATTTTCTTCTCTACAAACACGAAGTCATAGAAGAACAAGAGGGCGTCCTTTCTTTCGGTGTGTGAGAAACCAGCGTTTTGGCCCGCCGCGGTGGTCTAGTGGCTAAGGTACTCGGCTGCTGACCCACAGGTCGCGGAATCAAATCCCGATGGCGGTGGCTGCGTTTCCGATGGAGGCGGAAATGTTGTAGGCGCGTGTGCTCAGATTTGGGCGCACGGTAAAGAACTCCAGGTGGTCGAAATTTCCGGAGCCCTCCACTACGGCGTCTGTCATAATCATATGGTGGTTTTGGGACGTTAAACCCCACGTATCAATCAATCAAATTAAACCAGCGTCCTATCAGCGTCAAATCCCGAATAGGGACAAGCCTTTTCGATAGTGTAGGGCGTGCCGTCCACCTATCACCATTGAGAGGCGCGCGCATCCTGTTCGGCAGCTCTGCGCATATATGCGTGCCTGTCCATAGCGATAAGTGGACGACACGCACTATAACATCGCAAGGACATGCCGCTGTTCGGGTTTCATTTGACGCCGACAGTACTCGATGCTATGACGTTGTGGTAAAAGCAACCAGAAATGATGACCTAACTAGTTCTCGTGCGCAGCAAATAGGGTAAAAGCGGAGCCATCACAAGCAGACATTAATTTCAGGGATTCAAGGATTCGCAAAAAAAAAAAAAAAGTCGGGAGGTCAAGCAGAGTTGTATAGTTAAGTTTGGCCACCGTACGAGCAGTGATAAAGAGCCTAAATGTAACGGTGTTTAACAACGACTTGACGCTGGGCTTTTCGAAACATTACTGTAGAATTCTCCGTATGGATTAGGAAACACCTACAAAGTACATTAAAAATTTGCGAAAAATTTCTTGCCCTTCAGTGCCGTCAGCGCGCAGCCACCTATGTGCACGGCAATCCAATCAACGACACTGTAATGAGCTGCAGAATGTCATAGTCAGTATAGAACAGCGGAGGGTAACAGGAAGCTTAGAAATAGAAGCTAACAAATAGCCGCAAAAGAAAGAAAACGAAAAAAAATATTACCCTAATAGCCTGTTGCTAAATAGAAAGCAAGTGTTTAGTTTATGTACAACGGGAACAAGTTTTCAAACACTTGCAACCCCTCACGTGTTTCTGACTTCTTTCCATGTGCAACACGTTGCATAAAAGTGACATGAGGCCACGACACGCTGTTTCTACGCACATACACACAAAAAAGAAAAAAAAACGCATCTGCATCACAAGAGCACTCCAACGATGGAAAAAAAATTTACCTAAACGTCAGCGAAAAATGAAAAGCTCGAAGTCGGGAAACGTTTTGCTTCAACAATCCGCTAGAAAGGCGGGCCGTATTTTCCCAAACCGTGTTACGCAATCACAAGCCCATTCTACGGAATCACGTAACCTTTAGACAAATCACACGCACCTATTCACACAGAAGGAAGCCTGTTACTTATACAGCAAGAAAAAATATAAAAGAAAGAGCTACAGAGCGAACAGGCAAGCAGCACAGATGCAAAATCTAAAACGAGCCTGCGAGAGATGGCGTGAAGCGGAGGTCTTTATCGCGTAACACCGGTGCCACCCCCCCACCCCCTCATCTGCGTATCCCGCCATTCTTTACTGTACAACAACATCCTTTAAAAAGCGCGCATAAAACACAATAGGAAGGAGCCTGCTGCGGCAAAGCTCTCTTCGTGGCGTAACCACACACACCTATCCGTGCCGTTGCATCAGA
This sequence comes from Rhipicephalus microplus, assembly GCF_043290135.1. NCBI lineage: Eukaryota > Metazoa > Arthropoda > Arachnida > Ixodida > Ixodidae > Rhipicephalus > Rhipicephalus microplus. The sequence goes on from NC_134708.1 coordinate 56,220,961, forward strand.
AAGCCCACGCACAACGCGCACTGCACTCAGACGCCAGTGTAGCACCGCCGCGCATCGGAGGAGCTCAATTGGATTCTCGGAAATTTTCGGGGTTCCGAAACCGACAACGTCTCGCCCGCAGCTTTTATTTTCGTTCTGCAGAAGCGCCCCGGGATTACACCGAACACGCGCAGCTCTCTGCTTGTCTGTTTCACACAGCGGAGGGTGGTGGTGATGCTGGAGTGTTACGGAGGAAAGAAACGGAAATAAACCCACTTGGCCGATTCCTTTATCTGCACCGCAACGGCTGCCGGCCATTTTCTCTCTATTTGAATCTTTACCGCAAGCGGCACCCCGCATCATCCGTAGGCTCGTCTGGCTTTCTGCACATGTTTGATTCGTTGTGGCCTTCGAATAAAGCCTGGGTGTTTGGACAAACTGTGTTCAGGGTGCTGGCGTGAGCCTTGCGGATGCGAAACAGTTCTAAGTATGTTTCGAATTCATGCGGCAAAACCTTGCGATTGCAACCTGTCCTTTAACCGGAGCTATTCAACTTTGAACTTGAAACTGAGCGTAAACCTTACGTACGGACAGCTGCGATTGGCACAACACAGTTACAAATAGTCACCCACCAGAATAACAGCCTATGGAAGACGCTGTATATATTAGTACAGTCTATGAATTTGCTTATTACTTGTAGTGTGTACAATCACGGGGGGCAACTGCACCGCTTATTTCATGAACTGATATCATTCAAGATGAAAGCCAGCCGTGAGCAGATTTGGAAAACAAACAGGCCGACTGGACCAGTTTATACTGTCACCACGTAGTAGGGGCGAAGCTCCTTAACGAGTAGGCTTGTCCGCAGCGGTAGTAGTCTGTCGTATAAGCCACCGCTACGCAAAGTGTTCGCCAGTGACGATGACGATTACGACCCATCTAAGAACCATTATCCTCCCACTTCACTGATCATAAAGCTGTCATAATAAAGGGGGAACGGAAGCCACGTCTAGCTACCATTTACGAATAAAATAAAAATTTTCTGGTATATAGATACACAGAGTGTTCATCACTTCATTGATGATGTACTGGGCAAGATTCACGGAAGATTCCTGGTTTTGTCGATGAAGCTTCGAAGTTTCGTCCAATCATCGTTATTCACTCCATAGATATGCTGCGATATCTTTTGTGTATTTGTTAAAGAACACTATGGCCTACATGAAAACGAGCTAGCCTAGGAGGAGGTGGTAATAGCCCAGACTAATGCCACAATATAGTCTATTCCATTTTGACGTCTGGACACTGATGCCATACTGTATACTCTCCTCCGTGGTCTACAGCAGAACATTGGTCTTTACCAAGTATACTGGTCACCGCCGTGTCTATTAACTCGATACTGGGGAGAATGAGACGAGAGATCCTTGCGTTCCTCTCCGAGGAGCTTTTCTTCCTCGGGGAGCAAGAGTTTCTGCGGCATTGGTCATGCCCTTTCGTCAAAGTGGAACACGAAAGGATACAGCTAATTTTTCGACCAACTTGGTGCTAAGCAGCGCCCGTTGAGTTGTTATATATGATTTCATTTGTTACAAATTGTGTTTCATTTGGATCTATTGTATCGTTATACCCTTGTATCGTGATATCGCATTGAACTTTTGTGTACATGTATGCCAACATAATCATGTATATTAGAGCAAATGTCTTCACTATAACGTAGTGATGTTAGTCGTGAAATATAGATGTGCAGAAGTGTATGTGCCCTGTTACTGGAATGGTATGAAGCCTTTGTGTTCTGTACATGCTGTAAATAAACTTTTTCTAAACCAGGCCCACATATTAAGGCAATGCCGACATTGAAAAGGTGCAATACAAGCCTAATTAGTACACAGGTTACAACTTGTTGTGGCATTCACTCGTCGCTAGGTACACTTTTATTTGTCGTGCAGACAGTGCAAATGGGCGAAATATGTGGCACTCCAGGGACCACTGGACACCCCTTGTGCGTCTCCCCGCGATATACCGTATAAAGGAAATCGATGGCCACCGTTTTGTTGAATTCTGTCAAGTAATGAATATCGAAAACTGTTCTATCGGAAGTATACACATCGTCATTAGCGCAATTCTCTTGAAGCTCTGAAGAAATTTTCGTGCGAGACAGAGCTAGACAAAATGTTGTAAACAGTTTTTGAACATTCAAGATTTTGTTTGATCAACGCCTTCCTCTCCTCTCTTTTTAACTCTTCCCTTTACCTGACACTGAGTTGTAGCTCAGCAAATTGATTCAGGCCGATCTCTCAGCTTTCCTATGACAATGAGCCTTTCTGTCTCTCTTTTGTTTTTACAGCTGTTTTTTTTTCATTTTTATATATGTTCCAACTAGCCCAACTTGTTACATTGTGTCTAAAATCCTGCTGACTAGCATTCGAGAGGTCTATAGTTAGACACTATGCACGGTACATGTTACACAGTGCCGCTACTCTCGCTTCAGTCTCGTCGCAGGTAACATATTCCATGGACCCACGACAAGAAAAACTTTTCATCACTTATTGCAAAACAGCTCCCTATCAAGCTGAAAAATTTGCATCGACGCATCGAACCTCGTATTCTTCTACGACGCAGGAGGTCCTGCACGTATTGTTAAAATAACACGATAAAGCAAAACATTTTTTGTGTATTAGTAAGTATAATTTACCAAATCTGCAAAAAAAAGAACACTTTTATTGTGACACGAGGCTTGGTAAGCGATAAAATGCGTGAAAAGAAAATACAAGTAAAGGCAGTATCTTGAGATTTTCTAACCGAATACCGTGACGTCATATACTTAAAGTCGTCTGATGGGCCCTAGGTAGCTTCTGATCGATAAAATGAAATACATTGTAATCTGTGGGTACTACAGATCTAGCATTTGAAGTTTCCAAAAATTTTATCGAGCCTCGTCTTGAAAAAAAAATACATTTTGAAAACGTTGACGTGACGTGCGGCGATTACTGCACCCTATTTAAAAAGGAAACTTCAGCCTAAGTTTTCTCCGTTAATAATTAACTTATGATAGTGAAACATATGTCATTAGAGGGTGCGGTTCGTTCATGCAATACAAGTCATTGTTTCTATTTAGTGTCCCTTCAGAGCTCTAAAGCAGCACGGTAGCGCAGATATTGGCCGGTCAAGTTCCTAACACAAGCTTACAGCTGGGGTGTCACTCCAGTCTTGAACGTGGTGGTGAGCAATGTTCTGGCGCCTCCATTGTCACAAGCCAAACGACATAAGGCAGTTCAGACTCTCTTAACGAAGATGGCGCGATGATGAACACATGGAAAAAAAACAGCATGAAGCTTTCAAATTTCTTTGGAAAAGACAAATTGTTCTTTCAATAGCCCTTACCATAGGCTTCTTATTTATGTTCCAGAGTGCAGCAGATTCTGGTCGGAAAACCAGATGTCAAGCTTACTGGGAGTTCAGCGTGAGTGAAGGGTGGCGCGCTTTTTCAAAATCCGTTCACGGACGCAATCGAAAGTCACCGGATACGGAACCGAAGCTACTGCTTAAGCCCTGTGCCGAAACACGGGGCACGACTTCGCGTGGCTTGCCCTCGAACTTGAAAAGGAAGTATAACGGCGGCGGGAGCTAAGTTTAAGGACAGCGAACACGCGACCCCCGAGTAGAACGGTATAGCTGAAAAAAAAGTTAAAGAAAGAAACTCCACACACACTAGAGCTTGAATGGTGAAACGTGTTCCCGGCGTTCACTTTCGTTGTGTCTAACGCACCCCTCGTAGCGCACTTCCCGCCTCCCACATTTGCTCTTGCCCTTGAAAACTACATCGGCGACCTCAAGAACCCCTCCTTGCGCGCCCCTCCCCAGGGTGCCATACGCCTTCTTGGGCTGCACTGAAAGAAACCGGAGGTCTAGATCTCTTTCACTCCCTCCACCTTCCAAACTACCCACACTTTATTCCCTCTGAGCTACGATTCTCGCCGTTTTTGGGGAAAAAGATGTGGCTTCCTCCCTTTTATTATGCGATGTTCTTATCCTTTCATCCCCAATTTAGCCTTCCCGGCTACGTTCTGTCGATTTCGGCTCTTTTTTTGCACCCTTTAACGTCGCTTGTACGATCGTACATTTACGCTAGTCGTCCGTACAGCTCAAGCCAACGAAAGAGTTTCCAATTCGTCCCCAAAAAATTGAAAAAAAAAAAACTGCCTGCACTCTTAACCCACTGAACACCCACCGGACATCCGTGAGTGGGATGAAAGGAGTTTGCAAGGCCGAGGGCTTGTCGATGCTTCGAGAGCTTTAGAGTTAATGCCAAGGTTGGTCTTCAACGTACTAGACGTTGGCAGACCCGTTGGCCCTCAACCTGGTGCAACTTTTTTCGCTGCGCAGATTGTTGTAGATCTCTTGATCGGACATCCAACAGGAAGCCACTCCTACCCGACTCATTTCAGCAGCCCAAATCCAGATGTGTTGGCCCCAAACTGATCGCGTTAGTTTTTGTGCTCGTCGCGCCGAAGTGCCGAAGCGCCGAAGCAAAATGCAGTGCTCGCGTGGGCATTTCACGGTTGCTACGTCGGTGTAAGGAGTCTGTTTCGCCTGCGTACATGTCCAAACCTTCAAGTCCATTCGCGAAGTCATGCGTCCTTTGTGTTTTGTGTCTCCTTCTCATCAGTGCTGTTATCGTGCCCCTTAACACACCTTGACATCGAATATCATCAAAAAAGCCTTCGGCTCTAAAGGATACCTTCTTATCATGTTCGTCTTGCAGTCAAGTGAACAGGTGAGTCTAAGCCTCACAGCATGTTCACGTACGTTCACCTTCAGATGGAATGGTAGCTTGGACTAGCGGGTGATTCAATGGTGACATGTTCGTACAGCGCAAGTTGAAAGAGGAAAGAAGAGAGAACACGACAGAGGTGCTAGTTTTAACTAAGCTTTATTAGCCAAACCCCGCTAAATGTATACCTAAGATACGAACATCAAATTAGTAGAACCTGTGCATCTGTTATGTCTTCTCGTATATTCTGGTTCGACTGGCGCTGCGCAAACATGTTCATATGGAACGTTTGGGCTGGTTCGACTGGCGCTGTGCAAACATGTTCATATTGAACATTTGGGCATTTCTACAAAGGAGAAGCCAGGTGATATATTTTACATTGGCATTCCCTTACAAAGAATATTGATGAGGGTTGCGTGTGCTCAGATGAAATTTGTGACCATGCCAGGAGGTGAATTCATTAGGCTGCACCAAACTGTCCGGGTACAGTAATACAGATTTCGTAGCCTACGTTTCTCAGTGCTGTAGTCCTGGCTCGTTCCAGATATGTGCTTGCTCTTTGTCTCTGTAGCTCTGTACTTTGTCAGCAGGCTTGCTTGCGTGGCTTCGCATGTTTCACGAACGCATTTCGAGGTACGCCCTAACGGACGTTACCGTCCTTGAGAGTCAAGGCCAGATTGATACAATACCTTGTTGATGCAGCTAAGCATTACAAGAACCGGCCCAATAAAAATGTCGCTGTAGTTTTATAAGAGGGCATGTTTTCCTCAGGCCAGAAAGAGGCAAGGCACGTCGTCAAGACGTTAGTGACACGGGCGTTCACGGTCGTTAGTCACAATACAAACTGCCGAGACTGCACCACATGTATCCCATCACTGCGTCTTCGACCGTCCCCGCAAGAACTCACTCGATGCGACACAGCTTTGCGGTGTCACGGTGGTTGGGCGTCACTTTTACAAGTGTCTACTGTTTCCGCAAAGGCATGATGGATTGTGCCTCGCGCAGCCTTTGGAATTTCGATGGTGCAACGCAGAATAGATGCTTATTTACTGGCTTCTATGAAAGAAACACAGATGTTGTATATGGCTTTAAGCAGATCGCAATACACAGCTCTATACTTGATGAAAAAATTCCGGGACCATGGCGGCATGTGGACTCTGAGTTGACTGCTTCGATTTTTTTAAAGCCAACTGGCACATAGAATTCGGCTGTGATTTCAAGGTGAAAAACAATGCTCGTGTCATAAAAAGAATGGATTGTTGCCAGAGGATGCAAATAAAGAGCGTTTGCAATGAAGGCAACAATAATTTCTGATGACTCCTATTACAACTATTACAACATACGCAATTCAAGTCATTCAATTCAAGCAGAATGATCCGCTTGTAACAATGGTCCACGGGAACTTCCACTGAGATTCTGAGCAGCTGAGCAACTGAGATTCTGAGCAACTTCAGAAGCCAGTTTTTGCCATGAATCTAAGTGGTATAAGAAGCCAGGTGGTTGGTGGAACTCGCATTTTAGGCAGCACGTGTGCTACGCAGGGACAAGGAACAGGTAACTCGAAAAATTTCGGAGGCTTGAGGTATCAGCCTTAGTTATTCTTTTAAAAAGAGCTTGTGTACTAGAAGGTTAATATTGCACACATGAAGTGTTCATATCTTGAAGGGCGCAAGCACAGCCTTTCCGAGCATTCTCGGTAAGACTGTGCTTACGCGTGCGCAATTGAATGCTTTCTTTCAACTTGCAGTACTCGTCCAGGCTGCGTGTCTTGTGCCCATGTTTAAGTTTTTGTTTGAATTTGCGCTGATGAAAAGCATGACGGTTGCTTCCGGTAATATGGAAAGCAAGTGTTTAGAGCAACAAACCAGCGCAAAAGTTTGCCCATGTCTTGTATGAACTAAAGTACCTGACCAATTTACGGGATAGTCTTAATGCTACACCTGTCCATTTCATCATCCCATTTAAATGAACCTGCCGCTCTGTTCCATCACTGCATTTCGCATAGTCAGCTAATACTCTGTAAGAAAAAATTTATGCTCTTTATCACTATTTATGTTCTTGCTGTACGTGTTATTTGTCATACTAAACAATGTACGAGCAGCAAACTTTGTACTAATTTTGAGCTGTGTTACCTATGTTATTTATTGTTACTGTCCATTTGTTTCCCCGGTAAACCACTTCCCTTTGTAATGTCGAAAGGGACTGCGGATAAACAAATAAATAAATAACAACCAAATATATTTATCGTGAACAGGGAAGCTCTATAACGCAGAAAGTACAACATGACTCATCAAACGTGAAAAGTGACCCCCGATTTCAACGTCAACATAATGACGTCACAATGAAATCACATGCTACTGGGATCCGTGATGTTTTAATGATGTCACTGTGATGTATAATCTAACGTGACATCACACAATGATGCCGTCTTATGATGTCGTCACTTGGTCAGAGGTGCGAAATCTCAGAGAAGCTGCAGACCACGCGAGGTGGAGAAAGCTTCCAATGCCTCTGATCCCGGAGTCAGAGAGAAACTGCGTTGGTTGCAAAACTATTTTTAGAAGGTGGGGATGGGGGTGTCAGTACAGTGGTGCGAAGAAAAAATGGAAATCGAAGAACACTTCGTAAATTTCAAAGTGTGTTTGGAGAATGCCTGTGCCCACTGAGACGAGGTCGGTCAGAAGAGAGTGCGATGGGCGCGTCTCCCTTATTGCATGATCAGACCGATCGGAGACTCTGGGCACAGCGACGCTGCACAAGCGAAGCGCGAGTACCATCCGACGTGACCGGCGTACACTGGCACGTACCGGCCGCTACCTGAGTTCATGTCGGGGCACTGACGGAGGAACGGGCGGACATAAGCATGAGACAGTAAAGACTTTCGCCTAAAAAAAAGAAGAATTTGGCCTTCAGATTGTCCAAGCCAAATTCATAAATGACCGAGTTTTTTTTCTTTCAGAAATTCACCTGGTGCAAGGAGGTAAACGTTGATAGTCAAGGTAGGTTTGTGTTTGACTCAAACGGAAGGCGTTTTTTTTTTTTCACAGCGAAAGCTGTATATGGCGATTAACGAAAAAAAATGGCAACATATCCACGGGGTGAATGACGGAGAGCGGGGCGAAGCATCCGTCCGTCCATTCGTTCTTGCTTCCGTCCGTCCATGCGTCCGTCTGTGTGACCACCCGTGGGTCCATCCGCCCGTCCGTGCGTGCGTCTCTTCGTGCGTCCACACGTCCATCCATGCGTCCGCCCCTGCGTCCGTCTACGCGTCCATCTTTGCGTCCATCCATGCTGCTGTCTGGGTGTCCGTTCATCCAACTAGTCAACACTCCAAGTACCACCATCTCGCATATTTTCATCATATATGCGTCCGTCTGCGTGACCATCCATGGGTCCATCCACCCATTCATTACTGCGTCTGTTCGTGCGTCCGTCACTGCGTTCGTCCATGCATCCGCCCCTGCGTCCGTGCATCCATCCATGCGTCCGCCCATGCATCTGTCTGTGTCCGTTCGTCCATCTAGTCAACACTCCAAGTACCACTATCTCGCAGCTTTTCATCGTATATTCCGCATATAGAAGCACCGCCATCCAGCGGACGTTCCAAGGACAAAACGAGAGGTGGCACACGCACACTTTCTTACGGCTTGCGCTTGTCTACTTCCCCCGTTTAACCAACTCGAGTTCACGGTATATACTACTTCACTATATTAATGGCACTGCGGCCCAACGCTCGCTGAACCTTTCTAAAACCAAGAAGGTTACGCCGAGCGAATATAACCTAGCAACTCTTTCTTGTCAGATAGTGCTCAATGTACTGGGACGTTAAGCCCCACATATCAGTGCTCAATGTACATGCCAATGGCTGCTAATGGGGAATGAGAGACAGGTGAATTGGCCTTTTAGTTAACGCGCACGCTGCGAATTTTTCGTTGTTCAACAACACACAGGAGAAATCTCCCACCGGCACCACCTTTCAGGTGAAAGCGTAAGACTGGTTACGCACTACGACTACGACGAGGGACGACCGAGTTTCGCTTTCAGAAGCTTCGCCCCTAAAACCATCCGGCAGTGGTGCCATGAGCGGTCCCCGTTGGCTGTATTATCAGTTACTTCGTTCGCAGCGTTGCACCCAAGCATGCGCGTCATTGTCTGCGTTGCGAGTTAGCTAGCGATGTCCAACACCGCTGAGGTAGCTCGTGATGTCAAACCAAGGAGGTTTCAAACTCTGACAACAACGCGGCGTTGCGTCGCCGATGTGATGATTGCGGGATAGCCTACGCCGGAGCGAAAGCCCGCTTTCGATGGAAGTTTTTCCGGGCGGCACTTCGGCTTCAGCTGCGACGTCTGTGACCGCCTGTGGTTCGAGAACAACCACTGTGAATAACGTACTGTGGAACGCATTTAACACTCATCATACTCTTTCATGACCGCGATCGTGCCGGGCCAATGCATGGCATGTGAAATAAACACTGTGGTTAAAGACAAGCCAAACGTGTGTCTAACCTCATTAAGAAGCACGAACGTGTAACCGATAATTGTGAAAGGTTTCAGTGCAGCGTCGGGTTGAACCCACTGATAAACACCGGGCCGAACGCTTCAGCTTTCGCTAGTTAACCATTTGCATGGAGTGCTCTGGCGGTGATTTTAGGGGCGAAGCTCCTTATAACGGCACCCGTTCGTCCCCGTTGTAGTATGTAGCAAGTATAACATTTTGACCTCCAAGGTGGTGCCACTGAGAGATTTCTTCTGCGCGCTGTTAAACAATAAAAAATAATGCTCAATGTACATGCGAATGGCTGCTAATGGAGAATTAGAGACATGAGCATTCGGCTTTTAGTTAACGTGCACGCTGCGATCCCCATTAGCAGCCATTGGCCTGTACATTGAGCACTATCTGACAAGAAAGGGTTGCTATGTTATACTCGCTGGGTGTAACCTCCTTAGTTTTAGAAAGGTTTAGCGAGCGTTGAGCCGCAGTGCCATGAATACAATGAACTAGTATATACCATGAATGAACTCGAGGTGGTTAAAAGTGGTAAGTCGATACGAAGCGCAAACCGTAAGAAAGTAACAGCTGAATTCTCCTGTCTCTCATTTCCCAATAGCAGCCATTGGCATGTACTTTGAGCACTATCTGACAGGAAAAGGTTGCTACGTTATACTCGCTGGGCGTAACCTCCTTGGTTTTAGAAAGGTTTAGCGAGCGTTGGGCCGCAGTGCCATAAATACAGTGAACTAGTATATACCATGAACTCGAGGTGGTTAAAGGTGGGAAGTAGACCCGAAGCGTGAGCCGTAAGTAAGTGTGCGTGTGCTACCTCTCGCTTAGTCCTTGGAATGTCCGCTGGATGGTGGTGCTTCTATATGGCGAATATATGATGAAAAGATGCGAGATGGTGGTACCTGGAGTGTTGAATAAATGGACGAACGGACACATCGACACATTCATGGATGGACGAAAGAACGGACGCAGGGGCGGTTGCATGGACGAACGCAGGGACAGACGCACGAACAGACGCATGCGCGGACGGGCGGATGGACGCATGGACGGTGACACAGACGGATGCATGGACGAACGGAAGCAAGAACAAATGGACGGACGAATGCTTCGCCCCACTCTCCATCATTAAATCCGTGGATATGCTGCCAATTTTTTTTTGTCTTTCGGAAGCTCACCTGTACCTTACAGGCTTCTCAAGAAATCATTTTCGATATTAAAGTTTTGAGTACAATTGTAGGTATGAAATACAATGCCCAGTATTCGTTTTTCCTGCGAAAGACTACGCGTTTAGCCATGTTCAAGTGCTAAGAAAATGAGCGTTACATCAAGGGCGACGCGCAGTGAAAGACTAAATTGTGATTATAATGGGCTTGATGCAAACTGATGCAATCTGTGAAAGCTCGATGACCAACGTTAAAGGGAGAAAGTTGGTGTCCTTCGCCTCCGACAACGAACTTTTCTTGCTAAATGACGGTAGTCCAACGTTCATGCGTGGTTCAAAGTATAGCAGCTGCCTTGACCTGGCCTTTGTCTCACGAGGCCTCGTCAGCCATGCTGAGTGGTTTCCAGACATAGAATTGCATTGAAGTGACCACATTTTCATTTACGTCAAAATCGAAGGATTGTCCCATTCTAAGATACGCAATAGCGTTCAGAAAGTGGACTGGTTGGAATTTGAGTCCCGCATGGAAGAGCAATGTCTAGCAAACAGATACCTTGACATAGAGGAGATAATTAAAAGCACAATACACGACACTACGTGTACTCTCACATGTTCTCCCAAAGTAGCAGAATTTGACATCGAGTTAGAACGACTTCGACAATCCGACGGCGTGCTGGACGAAGATACCGACGCAAGGAGGCAATGGATGACTTACGGATTGCTCGACGTATACAGAAGAAGATTCAGTGCCGGATAAATAAACTCGAGTCACAACATTGGACTGCTTTTTGTGAGTCACTTGACCCACGAAAACCTTTATCCCAATTGTGGAAGACGGTACGAGGTCTCCGCACAAAACCCACTCAGTGGTCACCATTCCGGGCTCTCACACTTTCTGAACAGAGACATGGCATTGACGTGGCAGAAGACTTCTGTGCCAGAGTATCTGGGCCACTCGCAGTGCCCAATAGCCTATTGCCCTCGACTAACTGTCCACAAACACTGGATTTTCGCATGGATATGCCTTTTTCCATCGTGGAGCTCAGAGCAGCACTAGCTTAGTGTGGACGCACGTCGGCACCAGGGCCCGATAGAATTTCTTATAGGGCCTTGTGTCATCTGGGTGGACGCGCGAGAATCCTCCTTTTGGAGTTGTACAACAAATCCTGGCAAGATGGAACGCTCCCGACAAGCTGGAAGACAAGTCGCCTAGTTCCACTTCTGAAGCCAGGCAAGTCACCGTTGGACCTCTCATCTTATCGTCCGATCGCATTGGCCAGTTGTGTAGGCAAAGTTATGGAGAGGATGATCCTGGGACGCCTGGAGTGGTTCTGGGAGTGTAACATTATCTACCAAGAAGTCATGGCAGAATTTCGGCGTGGTCGAGCATCGATTGACAACGTAGTAGACCTGGTCACTTACGTCCAACACGAGACAGGCCCTAAGCGTCTCTGCGCATCTTTGTTCCTAGATGTCAAAGGGGCGTACGAAACGTTACGCATAAAGCAGTTCTCACCGCTCTCGAAGATGTAGGAGTAGGTGGTCGAATGTATCGCTGGATACGTAGTTATTTGTCAATGCGATCCTTTTTTGTGAGCACTGAAAACGGTCAAACCTTTCCACATTACAGTCACCGTGGCGTCCCCCAGGGTGGCGTACTCAGCTTTGTGCTGTTCAATCTTACGCTAATTTCTCTCACTGAGCATCTGCCAAGCACAGTCAGGCTATCAATGTACGCAGATGATATCTGCGTTTGGGCATCGGCTGTAACACGCCTGCAGTTACGAGGGAGAATTCAAATAGCTGCCGCTGAAACATTACGCTACTTCCGAAATCGAGGCTTGGAAATTTCTACCGAGAAACGCACCCTCGTGGTTTTTATGCGCAAGCCTATGAATAAGTACAACATAAGTATCAATGGTCAAACTGTGCCATACGTTCCATCGCACAAGTTTTTGGGCGTCATACTCGACAGGAATCTATCATGGAGCAATCACGTTTCGTACATGAAAAAACGGTTAATAGACATCTGTAATCTACTGAAGTCCTTTGCAGGCAAGACTAGTGAAATGTCACTTAGTGCAATGCTACAGCTGTACAGGGTATTTTTTCTCGGTTTCCTGCGGTACAGCTTCACGGCATTGACCAATGCAAGCAAAACAAGCCTACGAACGTTACAGAGTGTTCAGTCCCAGGCACTCCGGATTTGCCTCGGCTTGCCTCGTAGTGCGTTGACAATGGCTACTATAGCAATCGCCGGTGACCACCTACTCACGACACATATTGACGTTGAGGCACTCAGGACACATATAAGGCATATTGCTCGGACACCCTGCCACCATCTAGCATCTTTACGAGCAGACAGACCACGTCCGCCATTTTGCCAAACGGTAACCACATATCGCAACTCTTTGCCCACATGCTTCACAACCACCGCCAGGCCGTCGACTCCTCCTTGGTGCCTGACTCAGGCTAACTATACTTGGCATCCAAAAAAAGCAGATACGACGTCACCTGCTCTTAGACAGCTTGCTCTGCTCTTGTTTTACGAGACGTATCAAGGCTGTATACACGTATACACCGATGGCTCTGTTTTACAGAAGAGTTCAAAGGCATCATTTGCTATACCAATAAAAGACACAAGAAAATTCAAGACCTCCAACCTTACGACATCAACAGGAGTGGAGCTCACAGCTATTCGTGCCGCATTGCAATTCATCAGCGATCAACAGTCACAAAATTGGACACTTTTCAGTGACTCAACGGCGGCATTGCAATCCCTTCTATCATATTTACGCTATACTGCCCGTATGAACAGCTGCATGATATTCGAGATTGCAGAAAAGACTCACCCTTTCATTGAGAAAGGACATGAAAAAGCCTTTCAATGGCTTCGAAGTCATTGTGGAATAATTGTCATTGAACAGGCCGATCTAGCTGCCCGTTCTGCCCATACTGAATGAATTCCACTCTCGAGGACTGAAGCTGCCCAAAAACTCCGCATGCTTGCTCGCAAGCGCACCACGTCGCAATGGAACGAGTCAAATTTCACCTATGCACGATCATGTACCTTAGACCCAACTCTCAGTCTTCGAATTCCTCCGGAACTTCGCCGCCGAGACGCTATTATGCTGTACAGATTATGGTTGGGTGTCGCATTTACCATTGCATACGCGTTCCGCATAGGAATGGCCGACACTGCTGCATGCGACCATTGCGGCAGGGACGAAACAACTTGGCGCATACTGTGTGAATGCCCACAATACTGCTCGCTGAGAGAATTACTCTGCAAAGCACCTGACAAACTGGACAACCAGACTGTTTCGGATAAAGAATCCTGTGCTACCGACAGGACTTAAGAGAGAGAGAATTTAATGCGGAAAGGCAGGGAGGTTAACCAGAAAACATATCCGGTTTGCTACAGGATATGCTTAAGGTCGCCGAAGAAGGCTGTGAAGGCGCTCCTGCGCTTCTTGCGTTCAACCGGATGTCCAAACGACTGTGATTGGAACTCCCTGAATGTGTGCGCACGTGATTTTTTTCTAACTTATCTAATACCTCTCTATTTCTATCCTATATTTCCTACTCTTTTTCCCCACTCCTGTGCAGGGTAGCAAACCAGTTCTTTTAGGTTAACCTCCCTGTCTCTTCCTTTTATTTATTTCTGTTTTTTTTGTGCTTCAGCATTGCCAGGGTGTGTTTCCGGCCTTTTCGGGATGCTTCATTACATTTCTATTGTACAGCATATGTAGATACATTAAATAAACCATTGTTTTCCTAACGCACTATAACCTAACCAACAGGGACACCTCATTGCAATGCTGTAGGTGGATACGTAGTGCTCTGAGTCATTCACCTTCTCTTTCGGACACAAAGGAGCAGCCAGTTCTCGTATGATTATCCGTATGGGGAAAGCTTAATACATATCTCTCGTAGTAGAGTGCATGATACTCTCAAATATTTGAAAGCACTTCGACCCTGTCTGTGAGATTAGGAGATTGTCGTCAAAAAATATTTCATATGGATCTGAGGGGGGAGGGGGAATAGGTCACTGCAGTGAACAAGCTCTTTACTTCTCCGTCATCGCTACATGTAACGCGTAGGCGTGATAACCGCTGGTGAACGAGAGTAGCAGACTGGATTTTGAGAAAAGATAAGCGCGCCATAGGGGCGGCAGAAAGTTAGGCGGGCTGATAATATTAGAAAGTTTGTGGGCACAACTGGACTGCAGCAAACATAGGAACGGGTTGATTGGCGGTACATTGGGAGCGGTCAGTGCTCTCCAGTGGTCGCATTCAAGACTATGATACGTCCTGGCCACGCGTTCCTCGGCTCTGCAGTGCTCGTACGTGTTTGCTTCAAAGTCTGGCTTGCCGTTCTACGTCCGTTTCCACAGCGCGTTAGTAATATCTGCAGACAAACGAATGCGTTCGGTGCAGTTCTCGTCTAGGTTGTTCTTTCGTTGCTTGGCGGAGCCACATCGTCCGTAGTTTCAATGTGGAGTCCATGCCTCCTCTATTGTTTGCAGGCAGAGCAGTTTGAGGGACCACTCTGTCGTCGCCTCATGTCTCGCGTTGGCGTCACGCTGATTCCACGTTTGACAGACATAAGCCGAGTAGAGTGTATACAATCAAAATGCCAGCATTGCCGAAGGGTGAGTTCATCTGTCCGAGCCAGTGGCGCGGGAGCGAAACGTCGGCTTCGGGAGTCAGATGCGAAGCGCTCGAAGAAACCAACAGCAGAAAAAGGGTAGAAAGGAGGTATAAAACATAAAATATATAATCGCGAAAGAAGTAAGATAATGACAAGAAAACAATAGAAAATGTTATGAAATGTCACATCACACGAAAAGGCACAAAAGAGGAAAAATGAGCAGATAAACACTAAGGAAACACAGACCAATCGGTGCTCTGTGGACCATACAGCTTTCACTTGAGTTGAAACTGGATTTGATTTATTTTTATACTTAATAGAAGTGGTATGTGAAACGCAAAAAAAAAAATGTTTCCCGTTTTCCTGACTGATTGACGTAAGGCAATAAGCTGGAGTCAAGATATATTTTTGGGCTAGTAGTGTTAAAACTTATTGTACAACAGCGCCAGAGAACACAAGAGGTCAGACAAGCAAAAACAGCTTGCGTAAAGAGCACTTGAAGCAAGGATCTTCGGAGGCTTCTTTTGGGGCTCGGCGGTGAGCTTCGACCCACAGGACGACACTTCACCGGCTCTGGAATGGAAACATCGCGCAACCGAACGAAAGGAGCTTGCACTTATAGGGGTTTTACTTGGTAGCATACCTCCAAGTGTTGGAAGTACTTGCTGCCACAACACTTTCAGTGCCTACATTCCCTGCATGCATCCATTCTCGCCAAAGGTTTCCAGCACAGTCCTTCTTTGAAGTGCCGTGCTGTTTTCGCTGATGCTGCTTGACTGAAAAAGTGTAATGAGTAGCCCAAAGACACCTCTTGGGAAGTTGCACATCTACTTCTGTGTACCCTCATTTCACAGGCGCTTCTTTCAAAACAGCATGTTTTTCTTCATTCGTCGCGGTTGTATACTGCCATGGAATGTGGATGGGTTTTTGTATGAGACACACGTGACTCTGTCTGGCCACCTTGCAGCTTCTACAGGACATGGGATCAGATTTTTCGCAATCTTGCGTTCGGCATGGCTGCGACAAGCCCTTCTTTACAAGAAACTCCTTCAAGCATATCTTAGCTTGATTTCAACAAAGGGAAGCACAGACACAGGCGCTGGGATTCTATGGCAGAAAGGAATGCACATAGTGAATATAGGCACTCAAAGTGTTGTGGCAGCAAGTACTTCCTACACTTCGAGGTATGCTACTAAGGAAACTCCTGTAAGACAAAGCTCTGTTCACGTGTCGGGCAATTCTTTTATTCCGGAGTGGTAATTGGTGAGTTGAATGTCGCTGTCAAGCCCCAGAAGAAGCCTTTGGAGGTCCTCGCTATGTTAGCCCTTCACGTGGGTCGTTCCTTCTCGTCTGGTCTCTTGCTTTTGCCGGTGCTGTTTTACGGCAGATATTAAGAGGCCGAGACAAATATCAGTAATCGTATGTTTTGAGAACTTTCAAGTCATTAGGAATATTAAGTATATGATTATTTAAGTCTTCTTTCATGATGGTGTTAAATCGACTGGTCCAAGGTACTATGGCCAGCTTGCGTCACGGGTGCAGGGGATAGTGAAAGCTTTGCGAGGGCTCTATTGACCACTTCTATGTGGTCCTCCGAGTGCACTCGCAATTTATGCCTTGTTTCAAGCTCTATTTCTCGTTTAAGGCATTACTATTTCTCGACTGCAGTGTAGCTAACCGGACGTCCGTATAGTTTGCCTAGATTTAGGTGCGCATTACAAAACCCCAGGTGGTCGAATTTTCCGAAGCCACCCACTCCGGTGTCTTTGATAATCATATGTGGGTTTTGGGACATTAAACACCATTAATTATTCTACTACCTGTAACCCCCCCTCTTTATGTTGTCATCTATCAGAGACGTGAAAATCTATGTTTTTTTTTACTCTCTCCTTTATGCTCGAGCGTAATTTCTTTGTAAGGAAGCGAAGACTATACAGAATCACGTCACACCTGTGTTACCTCTAACGGAACGTAGTACAACAATAGTATTCGTGCGTTTATTCGAGAAATAAACAACAATGAGATTGCTGCACTTTTTATAAAACGTTATTTGAGAAAGGACGCACCACACGCCTGTGAGGTATTTGTTCTTGTTTTAATTTACTCGTTCTCACCGCACGTTCCGGCCAACTTGCAAATCTCGCACTTTTTACGAGTACTTTAAAAGTAAAATGTCGACTGCTAGTCATCTAAAAGTAATCGGGAAGAACTTCACCCAGATATGGCTGCCTAAGCAGACAAATCAAATGATTCTCATCGATTATTAAGCACCGTCATGACTTTACACAGTGGTAATAAACGTGCATGAATCCAGACTATACTTCGCATGGGAGAACATGTTTACGAAATCCGCCCTCAGAGCTTTCTTTTGATCGCCAAGAAAAATATTCAGCGAGTTTTGGAACCATGCGCATGCACCGGTATCTAATTTGCATGTACGTGAGAAGTGTGTTGCGGTTCACTAGCGATATCAACTTTAAATATCTACAATATTAACGAAGCACAACCGAAACCAATTTTCGAAGCTCACTTGACTCCTCAAGGCACCTCTTCTGTGTGCTGAGATGGCTAATGAGAAGCACGAGAAATGCTAAAACGTCATTTTATTTTGACAATGACGTCATTTTTCGCTCTGAGGGCATAATGACCTCGACACTACAGGCTGACGTCCGAATAATCTATAAATTCAGGTGACTTCACGCACAAGTACAACTATTTCTGCAGATGTCAAGAACCGGGACACGTAAAATGGCCGCGTCTGCGTGACCAACGGAGTCTCGGAGTGCAGCGGCCGTGGAAACGTCACGATAACTTGCGTCGCGAGACAGTAAGCCCATGCCGTGTTGTGAGGTCCGGATACACGAGGAGCCGAAACTAGCTCTCAAGAAATGCAGTAATTAACTTTGCAGGCCACACTAATGTCTGCCAGTACATTGATCAGGTCCTCTACAACACACACACACACACGCACACACACACACACACACACACACACACACACACACACACACACACACACACACACACACACACACACACACACACACACACACACACAATGCGCTCGCACGACCAAACTACAATTGTAAAGAGTCATGTCAGTATTCCTTTAAAAGTTACAGTGCGAAATTACTCGTAACTAAAGTGTTCCATATTGTTCTCGGAAGTGTGTCATACGATCCATGAAGAATCCCATGTTTTTGGGCAAACTAAAATAAGCAAGAAGTCTGTCTTATTAAGAACGAATAGGGGCACCACCTTGATTATTGAAAGGTAAGTTGTTGGTTGAGGAAGTTTCAAATTGCACAGTATCGGTTATTATGGCACTTTAAGAGAGTCACTGTGCAAGTAACCGAGAGCATCGTATGGCCATTATACGCAACACATTCGAAGTGTACTGTGAAAGCGGAGCTTCTCGCTGAGTTCAGATCTAGTAAAAATAGCGGTAGGAAGGATGGTCAGACATGGATGATGATGTTGGCGGGGATGCGCGGTTCAAGATTTACTAAGAGGAAACAGCGCAAGAATGGTAGGAGAAGAAGTAACACATTGCACGAGTGCTGTTTTAAAACTTTAGGTGAAACGTCGTTTTTAAACATAACTACATGTAATTTACTGCGCCCCAAGAGCATTAAAGTGGCGTTTCAGCAGCATATTATTAGTAAGCATTAAAATAAATCATTCTCTGGGGTCTTATTTGTGGAAAAACGTCCCTAATTCTGTAAAGTTTAAGATGGGAACTATACAACACAGTTAAGCCAGAATATCTGGTAGAACAACAATCGGGCTAAATTTATGGTTTTGTTTAAACATACCACCTTCGCTCGTACAATAATATTAGCAACGGATAACTGTGAAATGTGAGAGAGCACCGTTTCACGGCATGGACGAGAAAGGTAGGCGAACGATGCGATCACTGATAACAAGATCACTGATAACGAGGAAAACGGCAGTTCGCACCAGACACGAGCATGCGCATCGAAATGCGACTGCCACCGCTAGGAAATAATTTGCTACCTTTAGTTCAGTAGCCGCCCCGCCACGGTGGTATAGTGGCTAAGGTACTCGGCTGGTGACCCGCAGGTCGCGGGTTCGAATCCCGGCTGCGGCGGCTGCATTTCCGATGGAGGCGGAAATGTTGTAGGCCCGTGTACTAAGATTTGGGTACACGTTAAAGAACCCCAGGTGGTCGAAATTTCCGGAGCCCTCCACTACGGCGTCTCTCATAATCATATAGTGGTTTTGGGACGTTAAACCCCACAAATCAATCATTAGTTCAGTAGCCGAAAGCCGTAACCGTTATACCAGAGCAACGCACAGTATTCATAAACAGAAAAAAAAAATGTGGCACGAAATTTCACTTTAGTTAGTAGTTGATGTAACACTTTAGCGGCGCGTAGAATTTCGCCTATGATGTTCTACCGCACTATTTAAGGAGCAAACCTGATCAATTGCTTATTTTTTTTCTGTGATTTGTACAAGTGACATGGCTCTTACGGGGATTAGCTTGTTCACGGACATGATGGCAGAACATCTTAAGCTACGGGCCCGGAAACCTCATTGCGAATTACTGAGAGCGAGCGCAACTGTTTCCTGTGTGTTACATTGTCCCGCAGTTTGCAATCTTGCGCTTCAGTGTGCAAGTAGGCTGTGAGGAGAACACTCTGCCCTATTCAGCCAGCATACTAAATTCAGCTCGAAATAGACAATTCATCTGCAATTCATAGTAGCAACTTGACTATCAAACACACGCCTCGTGTGGGGCGCTCTGTGAGACGACATTTAGTAGGTGAACACCTTTACCTACCCGGATGCCACTGTTGCAATTTCTTTTTTTTTGTAGGACTACAGTGCTGTTGTGGAACGCTTTTAGCCATGTATTGTATCTATTGAGGTATAACTGAATTTTATGGCCTTTTGTGGGTTTTAATTAAACTTCTGAAGCATTTTATTTACACCATTCCGCCTCCAAGCCCCGTACTGTAATACTGACAGAAACGACGCATAAACGATTCAGATACCAAATAAACAACAATAAAAACATACTAGTTTGTCCGATATCTTTAGTTCACCTTTTGTCTTCCCGATGACAAGAGTAACCAATAGAGCTGCCTATCGGAGACGATCGAGTCTTGTCTTGAGGAAATCGAGCAATCTTATTCCAATTTCAACGAGTTACTACTACGCATGGAAGGTGCTTCCGCAGCTTTCCTTCCGCTGAAGTAAGTTGCAAAAAGAAGGTGAAAGGAGAGACAAAAGCAACAGTACACGCCATGTTCACCGCTCATGCCGAAATGGTCGTAACAGGCGAGAATATTGCGAGACCATCGCTGAACCTTCATATCTACTCCTCGACGCTTGCCTCCGTTGAGCAGTGTCTAAAATGAATGCCATGTAGTAAAGCACTGTACAATATAAAAAAGAGGTATCGAAACGATAACGTAGTGTTCATTGCTCCTTTGGATAACCTCCAACCCTTTTCACGTGGAAAAATACAAAATCCAGGAATATGTCTGCCACGCGTCAGACATGAGTCAGGAGTCTGGTCATTGCCCTTTTATGGATCCGTCAGCAACGTGCCTTTTTTTTTCATTTTCTTAATTCTTCCTCGTTGATTACGGGTTCTCATTTTCCGAAATGTCAAGCAGTGAAAACGGCTAAAAACTTTTGCTACGAAACAAAAAAGGAAGGACGAACCCAGCCGAACACCGCATGCACCCAAAAAGCCCTGCATGCACTCTTTTAATCGAAACAGCGCAGATTAGGCAGGCTAAGGAGAGCCCCTTCGTTATGGATTACGTCATTCCCGGAATGACGTCATGCAGTCTGCGGAGGACGGGATGAAGATAGCTTAAAAAAAACGATGCAACGCAAAAGGAATAGGGTGTTGTAACCCTTTCTCGGGTGAAAGAAAACAGATAATAAACGTCACACAGTTGCAGGGACAGGGCGTGTCCCAACATTAGGAATAATAGTGTCGTTCAATTTTGGAGGAATTTCGTTTGTCGCTTGTATTTTTTTACCACCTTCCTTCATTTCCGCATCCTTGTCACAAATTCTGGCTGTCACAAGTCATCGAACCACGTCGGGATAGGTTGTTTTCCCGTCGGTTCGCGTTCTCTGTCCACTAACCTTCCTTGAGTCTTTGTGCTCAATTTTTATTTTATATCATTTTATTTGATTCTTACCTCGAAATCTGAACATTAGCGCGTCCTGGCACGGCGCCTTGGCAATCAACCCTCGTGGCAGAATAAAAATGGCGATATAAAAAGTTCACGTACACCATTCGACGTTTTACTGCTTGTATCCGGGAGGTTACAAGTCCGAGGAAAACATCCCTCACAGGACAAAAATAGGAAAAATTGGAGAGAGAGAAAAATAGAGAGAGAGAGAGAGCATCTGAAATGCGCAGTCTGCCGCGTCAAGCGTTGATTCGTCGCAAAAACGTTGCCGTGTACCGGGGAACAACCTCCGCTAAACGCTATACGCGGGCGGTACCTACCGGTTTCTTTCAACGTGTCTATACTTTTCGGGAAGTACTCCCTAGCCTTGTAAACCTTTTCCTCCCTAAAATCTTCCCTTTCTCAATTCAGGGACTCCATTGCAACATTTTCTTTCTCCCCTACCGATTCTCGCACCGAGTGGCGATTCGAAATCCGGGTTTTCAGATGCTAGATCTACGATTTTGTTCTTTTTGGTTGCCGAATCCAAACACCCGCACAAGATTCGTTTTGTTCAATTTCTGAGTTTTTTTTTTTTTTTCACGCTGTTAGAATTCTCTTTCTCTCTCTCTCTCTCTTGGAACTCGTAGGGGAAAAGGAAAGAAGGTGAAACGAATGATTCTGCGTAGATGCGCGAGTTTGGAGGCACCACGTTTAGTTTTTTCAGGGGTGAGACTGGGGGAGGGGAGGGGGTAGAAGCAGCAGGGTAAAAAGGGGTAGGTGGGGAAAAAGTGTTGGGAAATCAGGGGTGTGGCGCGCATGAGCGCACTCTCCTGCCGCTGCACTCGAAGAATCCTCGAAAACGAGAAATGAAAAAAGAAAGAAAGAAAGAAACGCTCCGAACCAATCGTAACGGGGCGGCGTTTTTCGCGTTTGCCGAATCGGTGATATCCCCGCGCCGGCGTCGGCCAACTGGCGTTCGCGATTTCAGAAACCCGGATGCCGAGCGTGACGATTTTTGCGTCTTTATTATAGATTCTTTCGAAGTATAGTTGCCTGTTCGCTCGCTCTCGAAGTGGGGATATTTCTGAATAAACAGCTGAACTTCACCGCCATACGTGGCGCGGTGCGAATCGTCATTCTGAATATGTTGAACGAGCTAATCGGAATCGGCAGCGTATGGAGATCCGCGTCAGTGGGTCGTTTATTCGAAAGAAAATAAAAAGTATACTTGAATGTGCTGATGTACTAGAGTTAAGGGTGATCGCATGCTGTGGCTGTCCTAATAAGAACGAGTGGTATGAAGCAAATAAAACTTAGTATTATTTCTGTGCTATACTATCTTTAACTCTATGAAGCCGATTGTTCTGCATCAATTTTCTACACACCTTCACTTTGTGTAGCTAGACATGGAGTAGACGTAGTAGTAAATAGAAAATTCGCTGTCTAGTCATGCTTGTGCTAACTGTGTTCACATCAGACATGAGTACGCGGAAGTCAAACAGTAAAATCGCGAAGTAATTTCAGTTTTCAAATGCACTTCCAAAAAGGTTCGTGCATTCACAGAAGTTTCGGAAGTTAATCACATCGGCTGCTCCAATTCCGTAACTTCTGCAGTGCAAGAAAAAAAAAGAACGATTACTGAAGTACAAAAGCGACCCCGTAAAAAAAGAAACAGCAATCTGCAATTTGAAGCCTGTAAAGATAATAACGAAGATGTTGACACTTAGCATGCAGCAGTTTACTTTGGAATAGAACGTTGACACGTACGCTAGTCTGTCTAGTCAAGATTGTATGAAATTGATGCACAAAGAACAAATGTCTCAATAGAGGCGTATCTAATATGACACATTATTTATTTATTTATTTATTTATTTATTTATTTATTCATTCAAAATATCTTACAGACCCAACAGGGCATTGTGTAAGGGGAGCATAAAAGGGATACATACATGAATTGGTACAATTTCCATACAAACAATAACATGAACTAAATTGTCAATTATAATACAAGTCCTAACAGCAATTACTTCGCCGTTGCTGCTCCATTAGCTTACTTTGAAAGTTTCACATACAAACCGTTTCATGCACAAGATACACAGTTGCAGCTCACCAGAGTCGTGTTTTGTTCAGGAAGATCACGACATCTTCGGCAATGCGTAAAATCCATGGATATATTTTCTAGAAGTTTCACATGCATAGCAAGAGTTTCAACATACTCATATTTCTTAAGACTTCACTTTCTAGTGATTGAGTTGTAATCATTGATAACAAAACTCAAAACAGTTATTTACCATTTATGTAACATGTTCACATGAATCATATGGTATTTGAGTAATTATGATGAGTGGAAGATGCATAAAGCCTGGTCTAACACAACCGCTCTTGTGATTTAAAGTAAGTTTACGGTGCTCAATGTAAAGGCAATGTACTCCCCGCTACTGATAGATGACTCAGTTTGATAAGTAGAGTTTCAGAAAGTATCCCCGCATTCACAAGACTCTAAAGAAAGTTCTAATACAAAGTTCACAAGTGCCTGTAGCTTTGCACAAGGAAAGAGGTCAGTTTTCAAAAAGAGTTCTTCGAGGATATTTACTCCAAGGCAGCAAAGCTGTATTTGGCATTCGCTTTACGATGCAGACCTCATGAACGACTAGTGCTGTAAATGAGAGAGCTACTGCACCATCTCTTCGTTGAACGACGCGAAATCACAACTTGGGTGGCTTCCGAGTCACTGCGGCATATTGGGCAACGAACATGCCGATGTAGCTGCTCGGTCGGCACGCGAAGACGGTGTATAAGAATCGATCCCATTCTCAAGCATTGCTGCTGCCATTGAAATACGACACATTGCTAATGAAGATGTAAAATCCCTGTGAAGCACAGCCACTTTACGGCACATGCTGAACTATTCTCGTCGACTTCGGCCTCCGTGTGGACACTCTCAACTTGAGACAACCGTGCTTTACAGACTGTGGCTTAGTGTCACTGTCACAAATTATTGTGTCTTCTGAATCGGCATGGAAGACTGTGCTCCTTGCGAACATTGCGGCCGTGATGAAAGATAGAACATGTTTTTTGTCACTGCCCTTGCTACAGCGGGCACAGGCTGTTGTTAGCCCGTCTTGAAGACCGACCCTTGCAAGCATAATCAGTGCCCGAATGTCGACACGATCTGTCTTCGCACAGAAAATCAGTCAAAGCCTTGTTGAACTTCTTGCGTGGTAGCGGGCTATGCAGTAGGCTATAGCACGCCACTTTTTTTTTCGCGCGTTTACTTCTCAATTAGCTTTCCTTCTCTTAATTCTTCCTCTTTACCTCCCCCCTCAGTGCAGGGTAGGATTCCGGATGCTACAATTCTGGTTAACATTCCTGCGTTCCCCTCATGTCATTCTCTGTCTACCTCAAGGATGTTTTCAGGTGCAAGCAATCCATCAATACTCCAATGATTGTTGTTTTTTTTTGCGTTCACAATATGTCGAGGGCAGCTGCATTTGACATGGTTCACTATGACCGAAGAATGTCCGTGCAGCGTAAGAGGATACGCGTAGGAGAGTCTCTTCTCATTTACAACTAGCAGTAACAGTCACATACACACATTATAGTTAGAAGGCAAATAAAACCATTTACACAATAGACGTGTCAAATATGGCTCGTAAGTATTTCATCTTTAACACCACGGTCACAGCTAAGCAGTTACCTAAGTTGAATCAGTAATCACCTAAAGTAACACCATTTATTTATAATACCAGTGTTTCAAAACAGAGGACAAGAAAGTTTCGTTTTGAGGTGTTCGTTTGAGATGTATGGCTTATAATAAACAACTTTTTTTTGCTGCATCTGGCCTTACGGGCTCTAATAAAAAATACCGAGTATGTATTATGTACGTACGTACGTGCACAACTAAATGCATACGAAGTAGCCTGTTACATTATTCAAAGTAGCTGACAGGATGACACACTTTCTGTCAACTCGGACACATCACGACTGATTCGTTTTTCTGAAGATTAAACAGAATGCCAAAAAAAGATCTATATTTCAGACTCATAAGCATTATGAGTACGTTTGTTTTAGAAGCAGTCACTTCTTTTTAAGAAATAAAATCACAGTATATCCACGCAGTGAATGATGATGAGTAAGGCAAAGCACTGGAGGGTTTTATCGCCCACTGCATAATCAAAGACTTGACAAGCACTGTGTATATTTATCAAACAAGATTGATTATTCGTAAGTGGTAGCTATATACGTCGGTGAAGTGTTGGATCGGCGACGGGGCGTATTTAGTGGGATGTTTGCAAGAACATAGTGGACAGTTGGCAAAGGTGGAACTATAGGCTGTCCCTTACAAACATACAAAGGATAAACAGACCCACGCATTTAGGAGTTTTGCCCCTAAAAAGTACTTTTACGGTACAGTATTTTCAACTTATTGAGTGTTATTTTCAGGCTAGGAACCGAAGATGACATACCTGTGTTGTGGCAAGCTGTATCGCTAGTCCTGTTTCGTGCACGCCAGCTGGAAGAAATAATGACAGCTTAGTAAACAGCAACCCGCAATGGCATCCATATATGGCATAGTAAAGGATACTAGAAAATTATGCTTACAAATTTCAGCTTAGTGAAGATCTTCATCATAAGCACCCCGCTGACTAGAAGTCATCTACAAGAAATACGTACCTTTGACGTTGGCGCAATGACGCACGGCTTTTATCGAATTTACATATTATTTAGAGTTAATTAAAGTTACTATGTTATGTAGCCTATGCCTACTTTATATTTTGACGATTTATTAAGAGTCACGATTGATTATTCATAGGTTGAGTGATTTGATTATTTGTGACCGATGCCTCGTAACACGCACACAAAACTGTGTCTAAGCGCTTGTGGAAGCCTAAGATGCACTTGCATAACACATTGGCACCATCTTTATTAACTTTGTTTTACCCCATTTTGCACTAGAGAAACATCTGGAGCTTGTTCTGACATATATATACAGGGGCACCGGCGCCTCCCAATTTGCATACGCATTTACGGAGAAATTGGCAATCCTATTATTAGAATATGCATTGAGATAGATAGCTGTAATATATTTTATACCTTTTCTTATGCGTGCACCCAAAACTGACAGAACCCTATATGCATGCACGTAGCTAAAACGACTTGAAGGTAAAAGCCACCTCTTTCATCTCTCTGATTGAATCGTTCCTGCGCCACTATCCTACGAAACCTTTCAGAAGCTAATGCGGTCTTGTATTACCTTCGAGATCGGAAGCACCTCATGTAGTTTTGCACTGCCCTAAACATGTGGTCACGTTTGACCGAAGGATGATGTGTGATGGCGGTGTCATGCGGCGTCAGTTGAAATGACGTAATTGCGAGGTCATCACGGCCTCACATGAAAAAAAAAATCGTCATCGTGCGAAAACGTCTCATTGTGACGTCATCAACGCGATGACAATATTTTGCATCATGACGGGGTCACGCCAGGACAATTTTTTTCCATCACTTGTTCTTACGCGGACGCGGAACGCCGACACGGTACGCTGGAAATTACCACGTTCGATGAGGCATCTAAGGCTATCGCCCCAAAAAAATTGCCCCCACCTTCCCGAAGAAAATCGTGAAGAAATGTGAATGCATTTCTTGCGCCGAGAGTACATGGCGTAGTAGTTTTAATGGCGTAAATCAATGAGAAGATGGGGGTTTGTATTATAACCATTTATTTACACATTCATTAGCACCTGTGAGTGTTGCCATTGTAAATGGCGGCAATAATCTGAGCCTTGTGGTCGCTAAAGTGTATACTCAGAGGGTCTTTGAGAAGCATGCGCACGTCACAGCTTCGCGTAAAGGCGAGATCAATGCAACGTCCGTGAATAGTAGCCGGACACTTGTCTGACTCGGCGGAGGCACACTGCATAGAGTAGTTCATCCGCATGTACTCCACCAACCACTCGCCATAATGTCGGCATCTTATCAACACAAACGTCACACAAACGCTGGCAGCACAAACGCTACAAACGCGTTTCAAACGCACTGCGTTGAGGCGGTTGCAAGTCACGTTCAAGTCAAAAAGGTGGGGGCTCCGTTTTCTAGAGACGCGTGTGACCTAACTGTTGCGATGGGAGAGCGTGGTGGTCGGATTCCGACGGACGCCTGACATAGCCCGACTAAGAAATCCATTCGCATTTCAAAGAGCAAAGGATGCCACTGTGGTTACAGTTGCTCGGCTGCTGACACGAATGTCACGAGTTGGAACCCTATCACCGCGACCGCATTTCGATGCAGCACTCGCATCACTTGACAATTACTGCGGCAAGTATGCTCGATTGATTAGGCGCGGATGTAACGCCCGTAAGGTCATTCGAGACACTAAAGCAGTGTGACGGAAAATGTTGAAGTGTTTCGCTGCCCCAGAACTACAGTTAGTGGCGACCAAGTTCAACCTATGTTTAGAACAAATGTTCGACGAGAGTACGGTGGGAGAGCATGTCTTGATAAAGTCGTTAACGATTCAGAATACTTGGTAGTGTACTATGGCCAAGCGCAAACCGTCGCGTGGGCATGATGCCTGTGTATGTGTTTAGAAAAAGCGGTTAACAATTTAGTGTACTAGGTACTCTACTCTGGCAGAGCTGTGTGCCGTTCCTGCCTCTCCTGCACGGACGTGTCGCTCATAACCTACAAGGCCTTATCAACCATGCCCCGTGACTAATGTTCTGTGAGATGAAGCGATAATTCATTGTCTTCTATATTTGACTCTACATAGACTCCAAAAAAAATACAAGTACTGTTGTCAATTTCGTTCGCATATTGTATATGATAATGGCAGTCATAGATTTCTATTGAGCTATTTAGATATGCTTTTGATAGACGCGCTCGGTTTTTATCTGAGGCTTCTTATATACAAGACAATTGTTCATGGTGTTTGTTTGAAAAGCGCTAAAAATTGGCAGATCCTACATACAGTGGGAATCGATGATATGAGAAGCACGAATGAGAAATGTTGATATGTCACTTTAAAATTGGCACAATGTTACGAATTGGAGGTAAATAATGCCGTACATAACTTCCGCGTGATGATTATCATGTTTGGATGCGTCATTTACCTTCGCAATCTATTCACGTTACGTGATACCAAATTTAGTATGTGTGGAGCTAGCGAAACGGCCGCGACCGCACTATGAGCGTGGTGTGCTCTCATGTTCTTACATGACACATGTGTCAGGATTATCATGCTTGCACCAGACATATTGTTACGAGTAGCTTGTTTATTAAATTGTGTACGATAGACCATGCTCAACGAACAAGATGGCGACAGTTCATCAACAACCAGCAACCGACGTCGTCTTTCTCTTTCATGCAGCAAGGCTGTGCCGGCTGTTGTGTATCATGACCCTCCGGCGGCAGAAGCACCGTCTCGGTGCTTGAGCTACTCAGATACGCTAGAAGGAGGGTGATGAGGCTTGAGTCGAGCTATGTGCGCGATGTGGCTCGAAGTTGACGATGATGACGTTGGATCGGCTGGAACGATCTCGTATGTAACGTCAGTCACCTGGCGAACGACGCGGTATGGTCCAGTGTAGCGTGACAGCAGTTTTTCAGAAAGACCTACACGCCGAGTGGGGGACCAGAGAAGGACAAGGGAACCCAGTTAAATGTGCACGTTTTGATGATGGGAATCGTAGAGCTGTCTTTGGTGCTCCTGTGAAGCCTGCAGGCGGCTACGGGCGAGTTGGCGTGCGTGGTCGGCTCGCGCGATGGCTTCGCCGGCATACTCCGTGACCGAGGGCAGCAAGGTGTCAAATGGTAGGGCGGGTTCTCGACCGTACAGAAGATACAATAGCAAATAGCCGGCAGTGTCGTGACGTGACGAATTATATGTGAACGTCACAAATGGCAAATGAACGTCCCAGTCCTGGTGGTCGGCCGCTACGTATTTAGAAAGCATGTCGGTTACGGTGCGGTTGGGGCGCTCCGTAAGACCGTTCGTTTGCGGATGGTACGAAGTGGCAAACGTGTGCTTGGCAGAGCAAGAGCGCAGGATTCCTTCAACGACAGCTGATAGGAAGGTGCGGCCCCGGTCAGTGAGAAGTTGGCGTGGAGCTCCGTGTACTAAAATAATATATCCCTGAAAGCCCGCCACATTGGTTGCGAAACTCGTCAGAAGTGCTCGTGTGATAGCGTACCGTGTCGGATAGTCAGTGGCGACAGCAATCCATTTGTTGCCTGAGCTGGATATCGGGAATAGGCCAAGCAGGTCGAGGCCAACTCGAAAAAAAAAAAGGTTCAGTGGGAATGTTGATCGGCTGAAGGAATCCAGCTAGTAGGGAGGATGGCTTTTTGCAGCGCTGGCACGGCTCAAAAGTGGCGACGTAGCGTTGAACAAAACGGGCAAGACCAGGCCCAAAAAAACGACGTACACGGTCGTATGTGCGAGAGACGCCCAAGTGGCCCGCCAAAGGAGCGTCGTGAAGCTGGTTGAGGACAGTCGCACGAAGATGTGTTGGTGTGACGGGGAGTAACTCATGGCCGTATCAATCGAGGTTACGGCATTATAGGATCCAGTCTTTAAACAGGAACATTTGTAGAGATGCGTCGCGAGGCATTGACTCAAGCTTGTCAATAATGGTTCGCAGGGAAGCATACTGGCGTTGTTCGTGGCTAAGGTTGAGTAGCTGCGTCACAGACAGAAGGTCTGGAACGGTGTCAGTATAGGCAGCTTCTTCCAAAGGGTTGCGTGATAAACAGTCCGCATCTTGATGCAACCGCCCTGTTTTGTACGTTACGTTGAACGTGTATTCTTGTAAACGTAGGGACTAACGAGCGAGGCGTCCTTTGGATCCTTGGGTGAGGTAAGCCAGCAGAGCACGTGGCGATCGGTGACTACTCGGAATGGACGCTCGTATAAGTATGCGCGAAACTTGGCGACTGCCCACACGAGAGCGAGACACTCACGCTCCATGATTGAATAGTTGCGCTCGGCTTGCATATGCTATAACACGGTCATGTCTGCGTTTGTGTTGCAATAGCATTGCTCCTATGCATGCCCACTAGCGTCAGTGCGCACCTCAGTTGGAGCTCATAGATCGAAATGAGCTAAAATCGGTGGTGATGTAAGGAGGGTCGTGAGCTGGGAAAAAGATGAGGCTTGATCAGCGTCCCAGAAAAACAGGGCGTCCTTCTTCAGGAGGTTTGTGAGTGGGCGTGCAATGATCGCAAAGTCCTTAACAAAGCATCGAAAGTAGGAGCACGAGCCCACAAAACTACGAACGTCCTTTGTTGACTTCGGAACAGGAAAGTCCGTGACGGCGCTAATTTTCTCGGGATCCAGGCGGACTCCTGCGGCATCGACGAGGTGGCCAAGTATGGTTATTTGACGACGAGGAAATGGCAATTTGAAGAGTTCAATTGAAGTCCGCCTCGACAAAAAACTTCAAGAATCACCGAAAACTATCGAGATGGGAGTGGAATGTGGGCGAGAAAACGATAACGTCGTCTAAATAACATAAGCAGGTTGACCATTTAAACCCTCGGAGCAATGAGTCCATCATTCTTTCGAATGTGGCCGGCGAATTACAGAGATCGAAAGGCGTAACTTTGAAGTGATAAAGACCGTCAGGAGTGAAGAATGCGGTCTTCTCACGGTCCATCTCGTCTACAGCAATCTGCCAATAGCCAAATCGAAGGTCGATAGTGGAAAAATACGTAGCACCATAAAAGCTGTCTAAGGCATCGTCGATTCTAGGCAACGGGTAAAAATCTTCGTAATTTTGTTGAGATGCCGATAATGTACACAAAAGCGCCATGTTCCATCCTTCTTTCTGATCAGGACGACAAGAGAAGCCCAGGGGCTACACGAGGGCTCGATTATGTCTTTTGCAAGCATCTTTTCGACTTCATGTTGTATGAATGTACTCTCGGACGCGGAAATAGGGTATGGACGTCGGTGAATGGGACTATCGTCACCAGTATTGATGCGGTGAGTAAAAACACTCGTTCGGCTTAAGGCCGTGCTGGTAAAGCCGAAAATGTCACTATAGGACTCCAGGACGTGACGGAGGGTTTCCGCTTGATCAGGAGCGAAGTCTTATGATACCATGTGGTCAATATCGACGCCCAATGAAGGTGATAGAGTTGGGTTATGGTCTGAGGTGCAGCAGTCATCTTCTCTGATGGGCTCAACCGTATGGTCTTGTAGGGCAGTAATTTCGGCCAGGGAGATACCTTGGGGAAGAATTTGGGCAGTGAGGGCAAAATTGACAATAGGAAGGCAAGTGCGGTTTTCAACAATTTTCAAAATGGTGTGCAGAAGAGCGACGCCACGCGTAAGCATGACGGCATGAATCGGTGCCACCATGTAATTGCCGTCAGGTACAGGTGGCGTCATCCATTGCCGTCGCGTCCAATTCGTCATCCATTTCGTCATCCATTGCCGTCGCTTAACACCAAATATGGTATATGAGGAGCCAGTAAAATAGCTGCGAGCGCATCATGAAGCGTCCAATATACTCAAATGTAGCGTTGGCGCGCGCACACTCTAGGCACAGCGATGCTATGTTAGCGAAATTCGAGCACTATATAGTCTTGACGCCAAGTGCGACCAGCGTCTGTCGGCGTGGCCTGACGGCAACCGGCGCAACATGCTGCATTTCGCGCCGATGCATTACCCAGACAACACTGCGTCGCCCTCTTCCTGATGGAGGGACGCTGGACGCGCTGAAACGCGCATGCGTCAAAGGAATTAACGCAGCTCACTGCTCGACTGCGAGCACGGAAGAAGGAAAGATTGGAGAGGGAATGCCCAGCCGGCACGCTACGTGAAAAGTTTGGAGGAAATAACATCATGGCGGCCATATTCACTGGGCACAATGGTGGTGTTTCTATGGTCACGTGTTACACAGTAGAGCTGGTGTAGCAGTGAGAGGCCGCGGCTGGCAGCGGCTGGTGTGCCTCCCCAGGTCTCGTGCTCAACCGTGGCGGACAATATCCGTGCTCCGCACCGCATTATTGGTTACGCAGTGTTCTCCTGGCAGTTAGTGTACTCTTAGCAACGTTTTCGAATCCTTTTGTCCATCACGGGGTTTCAACAGTGCGTAGAACGAGTGGATATCCATGTGTCGTGCAGCGGATGACGCGGATGAAGCACTTAGTGTTCAGCGAAATTGCGTTGGGCACCATGACGAAGCGGAACGACGGCGAACGCCTTGCAGGTCAGTGACAGTCGGGCAGTGCTCCTGCTTGTGGCAACGGTCGAAACTGTTGTGCCCAGCAAGACTCAATGAGGATCATGGGCAGATACGTAGTTTCGTGTTCTGTGCGTGTTCAGCTACATCTTGCATGTGCGCAATAAAACACATTTCATGTTCCGCTTGTTATACTCGCCCTCAGCATTGTAATCTCAACGTTAGAGCAACCGCGTTCGAGTGTCACTTGCACCGTGACCGAAGTCACCACGGTCGCAGAACGCTGACGCCGGTGAGTTTCACGCGGAACACGGACTCAGTGGCCGGACACTGCGTCGGCCGAGTGGCGGAATGCAACCGTAGAAGGCGCATGACTGACCATGTTGTCTGTACAGTGCCTGAATTAATGACGTGAAAACACTCGCCGTTGTCAGTGCATCTAGCGCGCGTTCTCTTGTACGTGCTTCGTTGTCGGTGAGCTGCTACTCGCTGTTAATACTCTGACGAAATGATTTCGTCGAAGGTGTCGCGCTGGCCCAGAGTGTTGAGCCCTTGTTCTATTAATTTCGGATCCTCACGACACGCGCGCTGTGCAGCTCACGTGCTTTCCGAGCCGGAGCAAGAGTCGTGCCTTCTGCTTTACATTCGGATGTAAACAAGAGAGGAGAATTCGCCCAGTCAATATGGCCGAATTCCGACTTCATCGTGGCTTCACAACGAGTGACGTCAGGGCCTCTCCTACCTTTCCTTCCTCCGTGCCTGCGAGCATATGGCAGGACTGGCGCATGGCGTGTCAATGCCGGCGTGACGCGACGAAATGAACGCCGGCGAGCACACGCACCGCGTCACGTCGAAATGTATTGGCGGCTTGACTGTGGCATGTAGTCATGCTCTCATAGGGCACGCAGCTTATGACTATTATGTTTGCACCAGTCACATACCTTGGTCAACCAATGGCGTCATGTAATACCAAATTTGGCATATGTGAATCTAGCGAAACGGCCGCGAGTGCATCATGAGCGTGGCATGTAGTCATGTAGTTACATGACACGAATGTCGTGAATATCATGTTTGGATGTGTCATTTACCTGTCTCGTCTGTTCACGACACGTAATACCGATTTTGGTACTTGTGAAGATAGCGAAACGGCCGCGAGTGCATCATGAGCGTAGCATGTAGGCATGTTGTTACATTACACGCATCTCATGTTTATTATGTTTGCACCAGTGTCATACTTTCGTCATCCATTCACGTCCCGTAATACTAAATTTCGTATAAGTGAAGCTGGCGAAACGGCAGCCAGCGCATCATGAGCGGGGCATGTAGTGATGCTGTTACATGACACACATCTCATGATTATCATGTTTGCACCAGTCACCTACCTTCGTCATCCATTCACGTACTGTAACACCAAATTGGGTATATGTGACGCAAGCGAAACGACCGCGAGCGCATCATGAGCATGGCATGTAGTCATGTTGTTACAGGACACGCATGCCATGATTTTCATGTTAGGGTCTGTCGCTTGTGTTCGCCATGCAATCATGTCATACCACACCAGTTTTTCAGCATGTCATGTGAACGAAACCACCACAAGAGCTTCAGGACCGTGAAATGTCAATCATGACATTCATGACATACATGTCATGCTTTTCATGTTATGACTAGTCAAATATGTTCTCTACACAGTCATGTTATACCATACCAAGTTTGCTATCGATACCATTATCAAAACGGGCAGGAGAGCTAAAAGTCGTAGGTGGCTAGATAGATAGATAGATGGATAGATAGATAGATAGATAGATAGATAGATAGATAGATAGATAGATAGATAGATAGATAGATAGATAGATAGATAGATAGATAGATAGATAGATAGATAGATAGATAGATAGATAGATAGATAGATAGATAGATAGATAGATAGATAGATAGATAGATAGATAGATACGCTCAAAGTCGCTGAAGTTCCCAAAGAAATGCTTCGGATTTAAAAACAGGAAACACATATTCAATCGCCCAAGAAGAATGTAAGGCTAAAGTGCTCTACGCAAAAGTCTGCGATATATGTAGAGAAGGTTTTTCTATCAATACGCTAGAGGGAAACTCTGTTGCTAGTGTCCATGAGAGCTATAACGCATTGCGCTTCAGCGAGTGCGGGAATGATGGGTAGTACATAACGATAGTTATAGTGCCAGAACAAAACGACGACACAGAGACAAGAAGGACATGAAGGTCTCCGTGTCGTCGTTTTGTTCTCGCGCTATAACTATCGTCATGCCATACCAACTAGCCCAAGCTGCCACACTTCTAAGGTAGTACATAGGTTTGTTAATCTTCGTACTTCCGGCGGTATTTGGCTTCGCGTGGCTTCAAGCTACTTTGGTACGAAACGACAATTAGCTAATGCTCTGCAGTTGCACTTCACCACTTTCACCTTTGAGGTTCGCCGATTGAAATCAGGTCAAAAAGTTCAAAATTATTTACTCTTTTATTCGAAACAGAACCAAAACACTGCAATAAACAAAGCCGAAATTTGTGTTCAAAACCCATAAGCACACAGATTAGGTAAATTCATGTACTATACCGATCGTTGACATGGTGGCAAGCGATCGCAGCGCCACAGTCCCCTCTAGTTAACTTTAGGATACTGTATACATGTGGCAGTGCAATATGTTGCCAATTTAATTAGCTTTGTGCAGGCTTTGGGAGTGGAATTATGTGGTGGCGGATCCCCAAAGAGACGTGCCACTGGTGTTGTTGGCATCGTAGGTGCAACAGCATCGGCACCGCATCAAAACGGCGAATACATTCACGTTTCCTCACAAGCGCAAGCTTCACGAGGCATAGTTTTTTTTTTCGTTACGGGCTGGCGTTGGCCAATAAACCTAGCATTCAGACATCGCCATCGTGTCCATCTTGTTCTGTCACGATGCGGATGCTCCACACTCTGCGCTGTCGCACGTCACGACAATGTGACAGAAGTCAGTGTTCCTCAAGCAGTGCAATCGCGGAAGGTACTCAGCCATGGCGTAGCGGTTGCAGTGCTCGGCTGCTGACCGGAATGTTGCGGGTTCGATCACGACAGCGACGGTCGCCGTTCGATGGCGCCATGTGCTAGAGGCCCGTGGGCTGCGCGATGTATGCGAACGTTCAGGAACACCAAATGTTCAAATTTGCAGAGCCCACCACTACAGCGTATCTCATATTCTTATCCCAATTTCGGCACGTTGAAGCAATGATATTATTATTATTATTATTATTATTATTATTATTATTATTATTATTGTTATTATTATTATTATTATTATTATTATTGTTATTATTATTACCAAACCAATGGTGGAACACAGATGCCACTTTGTTCTACTATATATAAAATTAAAAAAAAAACACGAAGTGGTCTAGCAGCATGAAAAGCTTTGCGGCATCCTAGAATTCGAGGGAGAATGTCATTGATTTTTTGGAGACGCCATGTTATACGATCGAGATGGCAGCACACCTCGGCAAGTATATCAAGAGTTGCACAAGCTGATGCTTTAGTAAGCTGTAAAGTCCAACCCCTTTATGCTTCTTGTTGAATGCGTAGAGCAATTGCATCGCACATCGCGATCGTGGTGGGTCACACTACAGAGACCGCGAGCAGCAAGATTACTGGATCAGACATTCACAAGTGTTTCGCGAAAATGAATGTTTTGAGATGTCAGTAAAAAAAAAAATGCATGCTTATCGAAGTCACACTACAACATAAATGAACGAGATGCCTTGTTATGCAACTTTTCAGGTTTCTTAAGATGGTCTAGCATAATTGTATGGCTTCGCTTCTACGCCATCATGATTAGGAGGTATTCTACAGTAACTTTTCCAAGGCACATAAGGCGCCTGTTCCAATTTGGGCACTCGTGTCTTGATTTATACTCTGGTAGTTATCGTTAATTCAACAAGCCACTTTTTCCCATGCATGTCTGGTGAACTTGGAAGGCTGTCACAAATGTATAATGGTCACATTTTTGTCAGTTGTCACTAATTGAAGCTTGAAGATTTGTTTTTATGGCGCTTAGCTTACTGTAGTGATGATACATAGATGAACAGGTATGTTGCTGCATGGAGCCAATGTTCAAGCAAGCCATCGAAAGTGCCTCAATCGACACTGCCGGTTGAAGAATCTTTCATCCCTTCGATCCGCTAGCTTGCTCCGATTTTCAGCCTTGCTTAGTTTACAGCAGGCACTACTTGTCAAGATCCTTATTCTAAGCATAACGCATTTTTTTTTTGCATTGTGAGTGTCAAGCATTTTAATTAGAATAAGTGAGCAGCGTTCGTAACTTAACATGACGATCTTTCTAAATGCAGCTCCCTGTACACTTATCATTTAGCTGCTCTCGGCTTTGTAGATAAAATGAAAAGAATATCTTACATTATAGCTAACAAAGTGGCCATTGCATGCAACA
This sequence comes from Rhipicephalus microplus, assembly GCF_043290135.1. Classification (NCBI taxonomy): domain Eukaryota; kingdom Metazoa; phylum Arthropoda; class Arachnida; order Ixodida; family Ixodidae; genus Rhipicephalus; species Rhipicephalus microplus. Next base: position 56,257,825 of record NC_134708.1, read on the forward strand.
AACAAGACAACATGGCTAAATGGTATGAGCGTAACTGACTGGAAGCGCACCATGAATTGAAAATTTCAAGCGTATACTTTTAAGCTGCCTCGAAAATAGAAAGGTTTCTTCGCTGGGTACAAGTAGTAAAGTCACTCTCCGATTAATATTTCGCAAAGCGGTAAGATGAACTAACTGCAAAAATAAAGTTTGATGTAAATCCAGCACTTAGAAAAAAAAAGAAGAAAGTCACGCAAGCACGGAAAGACTGACCTCACTTTTATTTATTTTTATTCATTGAACTAAATGTTTTTCTCATTCGCGCACATTTGATGCATCTAATTTCATTTTTTTTGGCCCCGCCGTGGTGGTCTAGTGGCTAAGTACTCGGCTGCTGACCCGCAGGTCGCGGGTTTGATTCCCGGCTGCGGCAGCTGCATTTCCGATGGAGGCGGAAATGTTGTAGGCCCGTGTACTCAGATTTGGGTGCACGTTAAAGAACCCCAGGTGGTCAAAACTTCCGGAGCCCTCCACTACGGCGTCTCTCATAATCAAATGGTGGTTTTGGGACGTTACAGCCCACAAATCAATCAATTTCATTTTTTTTGTAAGTTTACGCAGGCTTATGCGTTGACAGACAAGGCGGCATATACGCCAAACCTTTCCACACCAAGGCGAAACTGGAGCGGCACATGGACCACCAGCACAAGCAAGGGGCGAAGTGATAAGTGCTTCTACGCATTATAGGCAAACGATGACGTCGCACCTCAGAAAGGAAGAAAAAAAAAAGACGTATCAACAGCGCAAAACTGCGACGTCAGAGGTAAATGTGTGCGACATAAAGGTGCGCCAGACATTTGTGAGCATATCTTGCGCATAAAATGTTCTTTTAGCGAAAAAATTGCGCATCGGTTGTTCCCGCATGCATCTTCGTCTTGCTCTAACTACCACAATAAATTACGTTAAAGAATCCCCACGGAACACGATCACAAAAGCGGCTTAGGTCGTATAGAGCAGCGAAGCGTAACATTAAGCAGCAGCTTCCGGGAGAAGTGGGGTAACTTCCGGTGGCTTCATAAGCTGGCACTCAGGGTAGCTGCGATGCGTCGTCTAGCTTTTCTAGTGGTGGTCATCGCCTTCGACCGAGGGACCATCCTCCGTATTCACAAACGCTCCTCGACTCCACTTCCACGCTTCACTTGACAGAGTTGAGCATTGCGCCACCACTCGGCTGAAAATGACGCTGCGCTACTCAAGAATCACGGCAGATTATCGCTGATATGCAGTGACTTGCCGTGCCTAAAGACGGCACTCCCATCGGCTTTCTCAAATGAAGGTGAAGCGTTGAGTGAAGGGACGTTCTAGAATACGGGGGTATGTCTCGTGATTACATCACGAACGGTAGCAACATGTGAAGTCACTTGGCGACGTAATCGCGCATGCATGGTTTTGTATCCTTCGTGTTCACATCGCCGACGGTAGGTATTTTACTTTGATGATGAATCTAAGCACTTCGCCTTAATAAACTGAACACGCATGCGAAATCGGGGAGTTTGTGAGTGCTACTGCAAAATCGAAATCGTCGTCCGTTAGCTTAAGGAGAACGCATGTTGCTTAATCGACGTTTACGAAGTAAGTGAAATTCCCCCGACCATATCTACACTGCCTAATGCAAATGCTGAGCTCAGCTTTGTCTTCGGACACACCTACTGTGCTTGATGTTTCGGCTATCCGTTGTTGTAGCGATACAAAGTTCGTTACATGTAGCTCTAGTAACTGCCATCGCTCGAGTGCTACGCACACCGCTCTGCACACTGCAGGTTTCACGAACCAAGCGAAACGTTGACGGCCCCGTTATGACAAGCGGTGCCTGAGGCAGTGCTTGGGCCAGCCCTGCATGCGCAAGAACTTCGACCGAGGTGCCAGCACGCGGGACGGAGGCAGAGAGCGAGGTTAGAGACCAGTGGCTCGTCATATCGACAGACTCCGCGTTGACTGTGTTCCGTATCAATTACGCTGACACCAGCCAACAACAGCAACGCCGTACAACGCAGGTACGGCTGCCGAAGAGCTGCGACTTAGAATGGTGGACTACTTAGAGTACTGTGTGCTCCGCTATGGGAGAGGAGTGAGCTCTCCTTGAAATATACAGGATCCCCAAGTACATGTTAATAATGGCTAGTGGTAGAGATGGTTTAAAATATTTAGGAAATGTGTTTAAAAATTAGTTGACCATTTAGAGTACTGCGTGCTCTACTAAAGGTGAGCGCCGATGATTTCATGCGTTTAGTAAATGTTATTACTCCATGAAAGGTGACTTATGTCGACGATAACAATAGTTACTTAATTCTGTTTAGAAATAGTAGTTGACGATTTCAAGTACTTGGTACTTCACTACGACAGAGCCTAACGCCGTCCCGCGGGCCGCATACTTGATGAGGCGCTGTTGACAAAAATTACGGCGTACAGAACAGCGTTCTGGTGTCTTTAAAAAAGGTTGGTAATGATTTGGAATACGTGGTACTCTACTAAGGGAGAGCGTAAAGTCGTCCCGTGGGCCTCAGAGATGGATGGGCATAACGAGACGTAAAGGAAAAAAGAATGAATACGAACGTCAGGCCACGATTATTGCTTAAATTTTTGAAAAAAAGTCATAGCGTACGTCTTCCAAGTAACACTCAATACACACTTCTGAATTGTAATACCCGATGTATTTCATTTAGCTGGAACCTTGTATCTAAGTATTGTGTGCTTTTATTTGGGGAGGGGGGGGCTAATTCAAAAACGTTATGACAGCCACAGAGCACTTTTATTATAGGCTTTGTAAGAATCCACGCGGAAAGGAAATAAATTTATCATCACCTTATAAATTTCTACGAACTCTGCCTTGAGAATGCTTCAAATGCGAGGACCGTGGATTGGCAGGCATACGAGAATAGGGTACGGGGCAAGGAAGGAGCATCTAGCGGTTAGATGGTGAGCTAAAAATGAAACAGCAAAAAGAATTTGCCCGCTACACTGCGGGCAAATTTATGCTCTTGTCTTAACGACCAACAAAAGGTGCGACGACTTATATGAAGGCGCGAATAAACGACACACAGACACACACACGCACACACACACACACGCACGCACACACACGCACGCACGCACGCACACGCACACACACGCACACAAGCACACACACGCACACACTCGTTTATGCACTTCCTTAAGACGAGTTGATGGTAAAAGCCATCTTTGTTTTCTCAGTCGATCATTCGATGCATTCGTTCTCCCCCTTCTCTCCTCCTAAAGCTTTCGCACCTATCCCATTATGCACTGCCTTCAAGATCGAAGGCATCGTGAGCTATCTGCATCTAGCATGGCCTGCGGGTTCGACGTGCCTTTCACCAATCAACGACGCCATGCGATTGCGTCATCATGTTACGTCACGAACACGTCATAACTATTGTCGATGTGTGACTTTATCACATGATGATCTTTCTGCATTACTCGTGTAGACGCTGTGAACGGTATATTTTTATGTTTAGTCAGGCACCTGAGGGTTTTTCTTTTTCATAACATGAACTCCTCGCTGCAATCCGAAGGTGACCGAAGAAGTTGCAAGCTGCAATCCGAAAATACGCTGGCTGTATCGTTTCTACGAATACTGGAACATTGGTATATGAGTTCCCAAGAACACTGAAACTCTATACTAAAGCTTTGCAGTGTTCACGTTCCCATGAGTCCAGCGCATAAAAAGTAATCCTGCGAAGTAAAAAAAAAAGTCTAATGAAATCAACGGAAGCCGATTACATTTAGCAAAGGGACGCTCAACCCTAATCAAAAGAAGGGCTTTCTCTCTGCTAAACTCGATGCTATAAGGAAAAGCGTCAAAGGGGTCTGAGGGGCAAAAGAAAACCCGCCGAAAAAGGAAGTAACGGAAATAAAAAAGAGAAACTTATCCTCTGACTAATCAGCGCAGGTCTAAAGAACCGCTGATCTCAGCCCGTTCGGCACCGATCATCAAAGCAGCGATAAAAAAAAAAGAAGAAAGAAAGAAGAAATGGCCTCAGCGCGCCCTCTGTGTGCAACGAGGAATTAGCAGGGTCTGGCTCATCCTGTCTTGCGAGCTTTCCCTTATTTCCTTTTCTAATTTTTTTTTACTCTACTTTATCTGAAAATTAGTGAGCGCGCACATCTACCAAAGTGCTCGAACGAACTCAGAATCCCGTTGTTGGTAGACGCTTTTTTTAAAGAAATTTATATATTATTCATTCTTAAAAGCGTTGGCGGCATTGCAATGTAAAAACAAAAAAAAAATCTCGAAGAGAGGGTTAGAAAGGAAGTAAGGGGTATGCGCAAGCTCCTCTTTGTTACCGCTTTTTTTTCTTGGCGCCAAAATTTTTTCCCGCCTTTTCACGAGCAACCCCGAGTAGGTGCCACGCCCAGTCTTACAAAAAAAGCCAACACTCGAATTCCCGGCGTTATGGCAACGCCACCACCGCTGCCAGCCTCGCTGTCTGCGTGCGTGTGCTTGGCGTTCGCCGAAAAGATAGACACGTCTTCAGATCAGGCTTTCGCGCGAGTGGATGACTAAACGAATTTCCCAAATTTTATTTTGTAGTTCATTTTTGTTTCGAAATCACGCCTGTGTTGAATTATACTTTATAGACAAGAGAAGCAAGTCGTTTCCTTAGCGGGGGTTGCTTTGCTAGCGATATATTATCACTTACCTTTATTTTCATTGCTCTACTGTTCCTGGGCGGAATTAATACCTCCCTCTCTTTCGCAAGGCAGGACATTACGCTCCAGGGCGCATGCGCAGAGTGCGTTGATATAAAAGGAGGGAGGAGCATGTACACTTTCTACGTGAACTCTTCTTTCGCTTTATTGCTGCTGCTGCTGCTGCTGCTACTGATGATGATGATGATGATGATGATGATGATGATGATGTGTGTCTCTTGATAGGTGCTAAACAGGCTGTCTGAGTTCTCACATATCAATGGCGGTAGTCAGCTCGTTCAGGACGACTGGCTGATTCAGCTGCATGAAAACTGTCGATGATTGCCAATTGCAAATTTGCATTCAGTGCGTGCCTTAAAATGCGGAATATGAGAATGCTCACTGAAGAATGGCAGCTGCGCTGAATTTGGTGGATGGATTCGGCGCTCTGTAGATAGCATTAGCCTACGAGAAAGGGATCGTTGGATGCTGCCAGAGCTGAGTGCTGTTTGTACGAGTTTCAAATTGCCACCATACAGAGAATAAGGAAGTCACTTTCGCCCAGAGTGGGTTCGTGCCATAAAGTAGAAAGAAAAACAAAAAAGAGCAAACAAAGAATAGCGCACAGATGCCACGCTTGCATGATTTCAACGAAGTGTGTCTGATTTGAAACACTAGCGTATCGTAGAGGGTAACTAAATAATTTAACGTGTTTCACTGAGTGATTATATATGCTGCTAATATTTTACCGGGTGAATCCATTTTCACGCACTGACGTACGAAGCTAGTTGTTTGTGACGATGTGTATAAAAGAAACGTCGTGATTTGACATCCGAGGCTGCATGGACTCCTATAGAGTGTACAAAAGTGGGAGCTTCTTCTCTCGACGCAGTCTGTTCTGTGCCCCTTCTTAGGGCTGTTGCCAAGTTTCATTACGTATCAACAAGCCCGCCTGATTACACATATCAATAATAAAAAAAAGCCCGCCTGATTACACTTTCCAACAGCGAAGCTCTAAAAAAGAAATACGCTGAAGAAGAATGGCTATTTGGGCTAGTTGGTTGAATTCCATGATAATAAGGCTCGGACAGCGCTCGTAACTTTTTGTCTTCCGTACGCTTTTCTTCCATCGCTTTCGTGCTTGCGCTGCAACCGTTATTATCTTAAAAGAGACAAGCCTTAATTTGTGTGGTATACGGGTATGTGCCATGCAGCGTGCGCGAAAACCGTGATAATCTTAAACTGGTATAGGTGCCAAAGAAATGAAATTTTGTAGACCACAGTACTCATCACTGGTTCACTAAATATGAAAAAAAGCAACGCTTTACCCAACAAGTAGCTGCCACGCGTAACGCCGAGTCGATGACCTCAAGTACGTACAATGAGGGGATACTGCGGAATGGTAAAGTCAATGGTGGCTGCTGCGAGAAGACACCGAACCGGTGAAAGGCCTACGTTACTTAATGACCACATGCCCATACAGCAATGTTGAGTGTGAGGGCTTGGGGTTAGAGCGAGCCTCTGTCTATGGAGTTTGGACATCCGTGTTACGTGTCCTCTCTCTGAGAATCAAATGTAGAGCCGAACAGTCTTCACCTGGCTAAAGGCTAACAACGACCTAGAATCAACCTAAAAAGAACCTAGGTGCAACCATGGAGTAGACTTCGGAATCGTGCAGTTTCTCTGTTCTAAAAGGAGGGAGAGGAGAGATTTAGTGGAAGACTTCCCAACTGCGTTTGCATGGACAGCATTCATTTGAGGGAGTGATAATATTAAAAAGCATTTGCATGTGACTCAAATCATAAATGTGAAGAAAAAGAAAAAAAGAAAAAAAAACGTCATGAGCCCTACGGAGTAGGTCTCTGCTAACCATGACATTGGGCCTGAGTGTCACGGACGATGTCGTTAGTTCTTGCACATTCGCGAACGATGGTGTGAGAGTTGAAAAACTTAGGAAGGAAGGAAGGAAGGAAAAGGGAGAGGTCCGTTCAAAGTTTTTTTTTTCTTGTCCAGGGTTTAAAGCTTTGTTACTTCATTCAAATGATTTCGCCTACGTTCCTCTTCTGTTGAATTGCGAGTATCAACTCGCAACTCACTAGTGGTGTAGTTGGTATTGACTGAATGATTCCATATTACTAGCCAACACGCATAAGGACACCGCAGAAGCCTGTTCGCTATTAATACGGAAGTATTCAGTCAATACCAACTGGTCGAGTTAAGCTGTATCCCACTAGTTCAGGTAAAGATATTCCAGTTAAAACAAGTCTACGAAAAGTTTGTCTTCTTGTCTCTTTCTTTTTTGCGGTGTTTTTGTGCATGCTCGCTTGAATTATGAAAGTGTTTGTTATTACTTATTCTTTTGCGATTACTAACGCTTTGTTCGGGGTAGCTACTGAGAGGGGACTGGTCTCAAACACTTTCTTCCCTGAGGCACCCCATTCTGTCACTATGTGTTGAAGCATCACTGTAGAACTAAAAACGAAAGCTGTATGACGAAATTTTAGTCAATCTGCAGATCGGTATCCTTTTCTAGCGATACCCTTTCCGAAACCTGCGTCGAAGTCACTGTAGAAATGACCCATGTGAAATATGTGGCGAATGCATTCTTTCAAACTGAAATGTTAGCTGGCATTTTGTTCACATCCTATCATAGCGGATGTCATTCAGTGGATGTCAGCTGCCAGGGTGGAATTTCTTTACAAGTTCCTTTGTTGGTTGCCTGTGAACACTGGTACATACCCACTCTGGGGGATCGACCAAGAAAGCTTTGATGATTGATATGTGGGGTTTAATGTCCCAAAAACACCATATGATTATGAAAGACGCCGTAGTGGAGGGTTCCGGAAATTTAGACCTCCTGGAGTTCTTGAACGTGCACCCAAATCGGAGCACGCGGGCCTACAACATTTCCGCGTCCACCAAAAACGCAGCTGCTGCAGCCGGATTCAATCCTGCGACTTGCGGGTCAGCAGCCGAGCACCTTAGTCACTAGACCACCGCGGCGGGGCTAAGCAAGAAAGCTTGTAGTAGCCTATATGTGAAAACTATATACTGATTGTCATGCTTTCTAAACAAAAACCAAGAACAAAATAGTATATTATCTTTAAAAATAAAATAATAAGAAGATACAGCTGAATTGATAAAAGAAAAATATAGCTAATACTATATCAGAAGACTGAAAGTTTCAGTAGGCCGGGCACTTGTGTTAACCTCACCCGATCGAGATTGAATGTATATCCGCCATTCGTTCACATTACCAATTTTATAACAAGTATTCGGCGAGACTATATTAAATCAGTCGTTATATTGACGTACATTTAGATACTTGAATAACAATAAACTAGCCATTTATACAGGTATGACGCAGAGTATTATTAAATGGGTGGACTATCAGCCCCTCAGATATCCATGGAAACCTCAGTGGAGTCCATCTAGGAAGTTAGAAGTTAGTCTGACCAAAATTAGATGCCGGGTGCCCCCCCAATAAACTTTTATTTACACAGAGCTGATCTGGCGATATCTCCACTGTGACCATTCTACCAAGAAAGAGAAACAATTGAGCATCACTTTGGATCATGCGGGAAATTGTAATTATTTAGGAAAGTGAAGACTTCTTGTTATTCTGTTTTTCACAGTATGTTTAAACTTAACTGCAGATAGTGTTCTCAGTTCCAGTGCCTCAGGATTGGGACACTGCCTTTCCCAGTGCGGCATACATTTCTTCTTCTGGCCCGACACACGTGGGGCATGAACTGGTAGTGGGTAATCTGTCCAAACTTCATCTTCTTCCTCCTTAGCATATTACCCACTAGTAGCTCATGTCCCAAGCGTGGTGTGCCAGAAGAAGAAGAAAAGTATGCTCAACCAGATTCAACATATCAAATTGAGGCAAGTTGGTAAGGTATGGAAGGGTGAGGCAGCGTTGGCTCAAAAACCTGTTGTTGCTGTTTAGATGGAGAGTTCTAAAAAAATATAAACAAGAGAGAAATACTGGGTCTCCTCAGTTATTGCCTAAGATGAAAGAAAGTCGAATGCCACCTTTTTTTTTGTCAGTCTGTGTACTGATCCTCTCCCATCCTCCTCTCAAAAAGCTTTGTGAACCTAACAGGGTTATGCATGGCCTCCACGATCGGAGGCTTTCTGTACCTCATTTGTTTCTGAATTTCCTCCGTGATCAACGCATCTATAACCAAGCAATGATGCCATGCGAGTACGCAATGGTGTGACGTTATAATGACGAAGTCACAAATTTTAGCGATCGATGAGGCGTCATGTGACCATATTTTGGCATTACTCGAACTGACGCCCAAGACTCCAATGGAGAAATTTTGGCGTCTTATGAGACATCAAGGGCCTTTGATTTTACCAGTATCTGGCGTTTCAGTCCCGAAATCACGGTATATCTTTGAGAGACGCCATATAGAGTAAGGATCTGGAAATTTGGATCGTCTGGTGTTCTTTAACGTGCACCCAGTTCTAAGCACACGGGCATCTAGCGTTTCGCATCGATCAAAAATACAACCACAGCAGCCGGTATCGAACTCGCGACTTTCGGGTGAGCATCCGAGCACCTTAGCCACTGATCCACCGAGGCGAAACAAGGCCTTAGACTGTAAAACGATAGTTATAGCGCGTGAACAAAACGACGACACAGAGAGAAGAAGGACACGAAAGACACCGGATCCAGAAATTTGGATCGTCTGGTGTCGTGTCCTTCTTGTCTCTGTGTCGTCGTTTTGTTCACGCGCTATAACTATCGTCATGCCATACCAACTAGCCCAAACTGCCACACTTTTCGACTGTAAAGCTTCAAGATGTTCAGTGGCGGTGTTTAGATGAAGGCGTAACTTGTCCATCTCAGTTTTCAAGGGCGAAGCTCTTCATAGCGGCACCCGTTCGTCCCTAGTAGCCGTTATAGTATGTAACAAGTATAACATTTTCACCTCCAACGTGGTGCCGGTGAGAGATTTCTTCTGTGCGTTGTTGAACAATATAAGATAGAGCTCAATGTACATGCCAATAGCTGCTAATAGGGAATGAGAGACAGTAGCATTCGGCCTTTAGTTAACGCGCACGCTGCGATCCCCATTAGCAGTCATTGGCATGTACATTGGGCACTATGTGACATGAAAGGGTTCGTACATTATACTCGCTGGGTGTAACCTCCTTAGCTTTAGAAAGGTTTAGCGAGCGTTGAGCCACAGCGTCATGAATACAATGCACTTGTATATACCATGAATGAACTCGAGGTGGTTAAAAATGAGAAGTAGATACGAAGCGCAAGCCGCAAGAAAGTAAAAGCCGAATTCTCCGCCTCTCATTTCCCATTAGCAGCCATTGCCATGTAGATTGAGCACTATCTGACAGGAAAAGGTTGCTACGTTATACTCGCTTGGCGTTACCTCCTTTGTTTTAGAAAGGTTTAGCGAGCGTTGGGCCACAGTGCCATGAATACAGTGAACTAGTATATACCATGAACTCGAGGTGGTTAAAGGTGGGAAGTAGACACGAAGCGCAAGCCGTAAGAAAGTGTGCGTGTGCCACCTCTCGTTTAGTCCTTGGAATGCCCGCTGGATGGCGGTGCTTTTATGTGGGGAATATATGATGAAAAGATGCGAGATGGTGGTACTTGGAGTGTTGAATAGATGGACGAAAGGACACACAGACAGATAGATGCATGGATGGACGCATGAACAGACGCAGGGGCGGATGCATGGACGAACGCAGGGACGGACGCACGTACAGACGCATGCACGGACGGGCGGGTGGACGCATGGACGGTCACACAGACGGACGCATGGATGGACGGAAGCAAGAACGAATGGACGGACGAATGCTTCGTCCCACTCTCCATCATTGATTCCGTGGATATGCGGCCATTTTTGTTATTTTCATTTTAACTCCATAGTCTAAGACGTGCTAGAACGCATTTGGAACACGTGTATTGCCGAGGCAAAAAAAAAAAAAAACAGAAATGCTTCGAGAAAACCCACGAACTCAGAATTAATCCCAATAACGAGCATGGAACGCCCGTCCAACCAGACCGGTGACACGAGGAGCCTCCCTTCGAGTATGCTCAGCAGTCCACATCGCAGCCTCATACACCATCGAAGAAGAATAAAACTATACACAGAGAAGAAATCCGCAGAGATGGACGTGCTTTTAACGAGTCACGGTTCTTCGGGATCTTCATCCACTTAGACGTTGACCGTCCAGCGTTGAATGATAAATTAAGAACTGCTCCCTCGTCGACTTGAAAGGCACCCGTATGGTCTCTTTCGTCTTTCTCTTGTCTCGGCTGCCGGTCTTGATCTTGACTTTTAATTTCTGAAGTTTCATTCCTTTTCTTATTCTTGCAAAGAACGAACTAACGACTATACGCAAGATCGAAATGCTGACCTGCAGAAAGGGCAAGAGGGATGGTACACGAAAAGAAATGATAAAAGATGCGGAATAAAATGACATCCTGTGGGACAAGAGGACGTGGCCAGTCAATCAGCTCATTTGCTCACTAAGACTCCGCTTCTTGAGAACTTCACGGTTGTTTTTTTCTTGTTGCTTTTTTTAAGGTGAGGCACGTGTCTATATTGTGCGGTAGGAGAGCACAGAGACGGAGAAGAAAGTACTATAAGAAACAACGAATGTTATGACATATGCGATGAATAATTCGCGATGTCTATGAGTACAAAGGTTCTGCGAAAATGCTTTTAAATATTTTTGTTTGAGTTTTCTTTTGCCTCCCCTAACAAGGCATACGCATGTCCTTTTTGTTTTCTTTGCACGAGATGAAATACACTGAGAACAAATTTCTGTTTGCTGTTTTTTTGTCTCCTAAAGTTTTGAAGAGCACACTCTTCCACTGAAGATTCGGGTTTCTTACTGGGTGGCTCTAGTAAGAAATAAAAAAATAACGAAAGAAGACGCGTTGACTGCCGGCCCTCTTGTTAGCGAATGCATGTGCGGGATGGCTTTCTTTCTTATTGTACGTGTGGCGTAGCTCAGGTAAGTAAAATAAGAACATTACAGCACCCATTCACTGGATTAACATGAACAAAATAGCCAGCGTTGAGACAACTACGGATAATCAACATTAGCGAACGATGGGTATCGTCACAGATTCAATTAACAGATGCTTATGAGATATTATTGAGCAAAAGTAGCTACTTGTGGCAATCTTGCATCTGCCATACATAAGGACACACCTTAAACAGAACAGGGAGGAAAGGCAAGGTTGCTAACCAGTTTAGCATGACCAGTGCGTGCATTTAGTATACACGCATGACGGCTAGCATTTGATATGGCATTTTCTATACGTAAAAATATCGGGGGTCTTACGCGCTAAAACGAAGCAACGATGGTGAGGCCCGCCGTAGAGGAGGACTTTAGAGATATCGGCCATCTTTTGTTTTTTTATTGCACTATACATAATATATATGTACTATAGCATTTTTGCTCTATCAAAGCGCGATCGCGGAGGCCATGTCAGTGGCCGAGCACCGAAGCCATTGCATTACCACGGCGGCCTATTTGGATACACAAGACGGTTTTAGTATTTGCTTAGCCAACACAAGCAAATGCTAAGAAGCACTCGGAGTATGCGAGTGAATTTCAATTGCCACTTCAAGCCACCAACGTAGCCTGATTGTCTCTTTGTGTTGGGATTACTGGAAGCAACAAGTAACTTTAAAATCCCTAGGATATTAGTGAGCGACGTTAGCGGCTCCTGAGGACCTCATCGATGCCACCGCAATGACAAACCAGCCGGCTTCGTGCATAATTGAGGTATCAAGCGTGCAAGAAAACAGTATAGAGTGTTAAAAATTTAATGGGTTTAGCAACCCAAGGTCAAACTATTTAATGAAAGACGCCATAGTGAAGCTATCCGGAAATTTCAACCACCTGGTGTCCTTTAAAGTGCACTCAAATCTAAGTGAACGGGCCGCGAGCGTATCCGGCCCCATCGAAAACGCTGCCGCCGCGGCCGACATTCAATCCCGCGACTAATGGTTAGCAGCCGAGTGCCATTACCATCAGCCCACCGTGCAGGCAGTGCAAGACGAGGAATAGTACTAAAGCGGGGAGCCTACAGACAGACAGACAGACAGACAGACAGACAGACAGACAGACAGACAGACAGACAGACAGACAGACAGACAGACAGACAGACAGACAGACAGACAGACAGACAGACAGACAGACAGACAGACAGACAGACAGACAGACAGACAGACAGACAGACAGACAGACAGACAGACAGACAGACAGACAGACAGACAGACAGACAGACAGACAGACAGACAGACAGACAGACAGACAGACAGACAGACAGACAGATACGCTCAAAATCGCCGAAGCTTGCTAAGAAATGCTTCGCATTTAAAAGTGGGCGCGAGCATGTCGGAGTCTGACAGAACCGCGCATATTCTGAAAGGCATCGCCGACAATGCCTTCACCATGCTCCTGGCCAAGAACCCTCGCACTATGACAGAGGTCATTACGATGCTCCAAAGTTACAAGGATCTGCACCGGCAGCACTTGATGACCCGTCGACCACCATCACGCGACGGTGATCTCGCGGGCTTGTCGGCCGTTTCTGACCACACCACCTTGCTCGCTGAAATCAAGTAGTTCATGCGGGAGGGAATTGCTCGCCAGGCCTTATTACTGGCTTTCGCTCCACCGCAACGTGTTAACAAACGTCAACTGCATTTCTGCCTCCCCTCCGCCGAGCGATTCCGCAGGAAAACACGGAGGTCATTCCTGAATATCACCGCCACCTTCAGCGCCACTGAGCTACGTGCAAGTTGTATCCATGCAGTCCCCACCGATTCCTGTGGGTGGCCCGCTTTGTTACACTGAAGCCGTCGCCAGACCCCAGGCTTTCGATGCAACTGTGCCGCATACATGCGCCGACGTCATCCACGTGTCCCGACTGCCGCCCACCATGCAGTCATATCAGTAGCCGCCTCGCCCATCGAATTGTGCCACACGGATGAGACCCGCGAACCGATGGCGCACTTTCGACAACCACCCCAACTGCTATCAGCTTTACCTACGGTTGCGCCGGTCGCTTCGCACGCTATTGCAATCGCGTCCAGCAGCTTCAGGTCGCATCCAACTCTCCCAGCCAATCGAGCCGCCCTTACTCTGCCCAACCACCGCCGATGTCACCGACGTCCCACCCCGCACCATCTACACGCCGTTTACAGCCTCCACGACGTCCCTCACTGTCACAGAGGCGGCCACGTCCTTTCGCAGGTGACCAGCAAAACTAGTCGTCACAGTCCACAAGGCAAGGGCTGCGACGCTGTCGAACTGCCAAAGTCCTCAGAGAAGCCCACCGAATGCGATAGCCGTATGTGAAAACGGTATTGGCGCATCTGACCTTGTAGATACTGGAGCTGTCGTATCCGCAATGGATGCCAAACTTTGCCGATTATATACTGCACAAAGGGACGACGCCACTTTCCGGGCTCTCCCTCCATACAGCCAGCACCTAAAGCATTCACCGTGAACTACACTGGTGGGCACAGCCCACGGACGCGATGTACGCCGTCGAATGTATAATAATTCCTGCAGGCTCTCATGACGTCATCCTAGGATTGGATTTTCGCTCCCGTCACGACGCCGTCATCCATTCGACGCCGGCCGACAGTCCATCGGATGCAAGCAAGGTATTCATCAAGACGACACCAAAGTGACTGCAAACTCGTTAACGGTGGTGTCGGTTTATTGCGCCAGTCTTTTTGACACCACTGCACTCCTCTGGCCATCTAACCATGTTTTCATGAAGAAAGCCTTGCTGGTTCCTTTCGCGACCGCGCAAGTCACTCACGGCAGCACCTCTATTTTCCTTATGAGCTCAACCCTGTGGAGTGTTACGTAAGTGCGAGGGAAATGCATAGGCAGCGTGGACCCTGTCTAAGACGCACAAGTTATGGATGAACCCTATATGACACGCACTGCCCAAATTCCAGTATACGCTCAGTGCTGTTGCTATATCTGCGTCACCAACCGCTGAGGTATTTGGTTTCTCCATTCCGGACAACCTTACACCGGTCCAGCGATCCCAGCTCCTGGGCCTGTTGGAAGAATTTCCTTCTTGTTTCGACGTTGCTCGACCGTCTCTCGTCCGCACAACCACTGTTACGCTTCGCATCGACACAGGCGCCCAACCACCACTGCCGCAACGTCCATATCACGTATCCCCCACAGAACGCCGCATCATCAACGAGGAAGTCGACGACATGCTTCAATAGAATGTTATTCGACCCTCTAACAGCCCCTGAACGTCCCCTGTCATTCTCGTTGCGAAGACAAGTTCGTTATTCTTATCTTTCAATCTCGACAGCTTATTGTAGCTTCGTGATCAACCGTCCACGTTGCCTGTGTCACCCAGACATGGGACGAATTCGTGCTGGGGTTGCAGTTACTGAATGATCACTCATGCAAACGTGTTAAAGGTGCGAATAGAATGCTTAGACAACTTTCGGGTGGCTAAGTTACAGTTGAGGATCTTGAAGGGTAAAAAAATCATCGTTCCAATTTCAAAACATTCCACCCTAAATGAAATGATTTGAGCATCTTCATCCCTTCGTTACACCGAGTTTCAACTGTATCTTGGAGCTGCTGTCCTAGAACAGTAGCTGTTGTGGCTCTCAAAAACCTACTCTTCGGGTCGTTGGCCATTTTTTAGGGCCGTTTTTTTCCCACTCCAGCGACTCTATGGCAGACACCAAGTTAGCACAGCTCTATAGCGGTTAAGCGATGCGCCTAGAGGAAGCTTGGCGCACAGTAAACATGAAGCATGGGACTTAACATGATTTCCCAAACACGGCCTACAATCATTGCACCTTTACTTCGATATGTCATTGCCGATTCCTCACTTCGACAACGTGCATCCACGCTTTAATATTCTCCTTTGTCAATCAATAACGCAGCTACGAGATGAAACTACGCTTTAAATTATTTCAGTCAGCCTACCCGACTATTGTTCCTACGCGCTGAACTCGCTCCTTCCAAGTCTCACAGTGTCAGCAAATGTGTTTCATGCTTACTGAATATTCTCGGGACTTTCAGCATTCCATATGGCTCAGTAAGTCGGTAGGCCACCACGTTCGGAAAGGCTATGGGACTATACGAAATGCAGATCCTTTCGAGCGTTTGCATCGGGTTCGAGCGAGCGCAAAATGATATGCCCGCTGCTCACTCGACGGCTGTCTATACTGTGCAGCGAGATCACACGACAGTGGCGAGCACACTGAAGCGAGAAAAACGGGTCCCGCATTGCAAAGCGCACCCGTGCCTCGAAGATCGAAAAAAACACGCTTCACTTGACTCGTGTCGGAGATGTTTCAAAAAAGGCAAAAGAGTAGTCAAGGCGGTAAGGTCACCGCGTCGAGAGAAATTTATCAAGGAACGCAGAACGCCGTCTCAATCTGCGACTTCAACGCCGTACACTTCGCCAACGATAGCTGAATACGGAAGTGTGTGCTATGTGTGAGCGTCTCAGCGGCATTTGATATTTTTAAAGCGCGCGTGACGGAAGTGATGAAGGAGGAAATAGCGTGTCTGCGCAGAGCGTTGAAGGTATTGAAACATGATATCAATCGCTCCAGTGTGTGAGGGCGATCGCTTGCGAGCTCAGTTATGAAACAAATACGGCAAATTGAATCACGATGCTGCGCTGAGGCGGCGTTTCGAGTTGAGACAAGGAAGAATAATAAGTAGTCCTCGAAGTCGAGCAAAAGTTAAAAAGAACGACCTACACGTCTTTTAACGGTCGTTGCCGTCCGGCGAGAGAAATTGTTTTGGGGGCCTCGTGATGTTCGGCCGCACTTTTGGCGAGCTCAATCGGAAGCTTGGAAGCATTAATATCAATTGAGAACAACGCGAGCTGAAAATAGACGTTAGAAGAGTTACGATTTGAAGAACGGGAACGGGTGCTTTGTTTCTCGCGTGAGCGCTGACGTTTTTGAGTGGGCAATGAGCGAGATAGATGTGCTTGTCTACCTATTTGTCATTTGCATCTGCACTTTTCTCTGCAGTAGCGTGAAATGTCTATATTGGTCACTTTCTTGGTAGGCACATGCTTACACGTTCTTGAACGCCGTGCAGCGCAAGCAACACTAAGGGCTGAAGTACTGCGAGTTGTCCTAACGTAGCAGCCGGCCAGTAGCATGCATTCAGTGTCATCCCCGCTTCAGCGTTTTCACAAGAGAGAGAGATAACCGACAAGTTTTCACGACATTTATCTACCAACAAATAAATGTTTACATCCTTTCAAGAGATAGGGAACTGTCTTAATGAAAAGCTGGAAATGTCAGCCAGGGTATACGCCTGGCACGCTACTCCCAGTGGTAAGTGATGATTATGACACATACACCGATAATCACACAGTTTATAGAGCCACGTGCTCACACACTCATAGATTCAGCGTCTTTTTAGCCCAAGTGACCAGATAGAAAGATTCGCAGATAGACGCCGACAGTGCTTGGAGTACACAAATAAATACTTCGCATTTATTATATATTACGGTAGAATTGCCGACTACGCGTTAAGTACGAATGACTAAGTCTACCCTGCCATGCCCATCACTATTACGGTACTTCGTTAAATTACTTCATATCATCGTGCGCACCATGTCAAATAATACTTACCTTTCGACGTAGGTATTTTATACCAATTAGGCAAATCTAACCGCTATTAGATTAGGCATACTGTTACGATGTTTGCATTATTTCAAGCACATTGGGGCTGATTTTTTATCCGGTGTGCTGCGTCATGGTCACACGCTACCACCTCAAACGGCACGAGTAAATGCGTGGCTCAAGAAATGCACTTAGAATTTCATTTGTCGCTCAATTGTCTTTATAAAGAAAAAATAAAAACAGGATATTGTTTTGACAATTAATTAATTGTTCCCTTTACCGAGCACGTAACGGCGTATAGCACAAATGATGAATGAAAGTCTCATTTAGGTTGAAAAAACACTTGCTAAGTTGAGGAACACAAAAAGTGGACAATGCAAGCATTATCCTGAGGCCTAACATGGACGATTGTGCATTAGGGACATCAAATTTTTTTTGTTGCTTTACAGTCTTTGTTAGTAGCGAACACGTACACCCTTTATATCATGGATGCTGTGCCTATTCTGAGTAACAATTGTTATTTTGTTGTTTATAATATGTTTTTCAATCGCTGGCACGAGCAGTCACTCTCGATACGGGTTACAACACGCTGCCTGTGGTTAAGTGATCCCCAAGTCTGAACAGTAACACCGACGAAGGTTAAATCGGTTAGTAAATTATTGCTAATTGAAAGAGTTCAATTCGCCAAGTTTTTTTTTGTGTAGGTTTAACTTTGCTGTGTTAGAGCCAACTTGAGCACATGGAGCTTGTTGCAAGTCACATTGAACGTGACTGTTCATCTTAGTAGATACATTATTTCGAGAGTATATTTTTGTTGTCCAGAAGCACGTTATTCAGGTTCAACGAACAGCTTTGCTTTACCCAAACACAGGAAAGAGAAGGAAGCGAAAGAGCAGTGTTTTATTAGAGATCCACCAGCAACTGACATCATCATCATCCTCATCATCATCATATTAATAATCATCATGCTCCATTTAAGCATTTAATAAAGTAATACCGGTTTTGCAAGGACACTTTCAATCGTGATAAGCATAGATTTGGTTTAGGCTCGTTCTGGATCAGGTATGGTCACATATAATCGCCATCAGTCTGATCAGGGTCAAGACTATCGCAGTCTGTGCATAGAAATATGACCCCGTTCTTCTTACTTTCCGACGCCCGCGTGTTCACTCACGTACCGTGTAGCAGAGAGCATCTCTTTATTTCGATCAAGAAGTGTGATGCAGATCTGCGCAAATCGCGATCAAAAGATTCAAAGCGTTATTTTTCTGTTCGGGTGTTGTACGTTGTTCTTAATTTACTTCCACTAAACAACGTGATGCCATATTGATTGATAAGTGGGGTTTAACGTCCCAAAACCACTATATCATTATGAGAGACGCCGTAGTGGAGGGCTCCGGAAATTTCGACCACCTGGGGTTCTTTAACGTGCACCCAAATCTGAGCACACGGGCCTACAACATTTCCGCCTCCATCGGAAATGCAGCCGCCGCAGCCGGGATTCGAACCCGCGACCTGCGGGTCAGCAGCCGAGTACCTTAGCCACTAGACCACCACGGTGGGGCAACGTGATGTCATAGGGAAACGCCTAATGTTTTTCAAGTCTGAACTTTCAACGCTTGCTTGCGTTTCGTAAGGTTCAAAACTGCACGTTCTACGTCATTCCAATTTCAAGAAAACGCAGTAATCTTCCTTCTCAGTTACCCTTTTTTATAACAGCATAAGCTAGACTTTCTAGCGCAGCACTTACTAAATGACAAAGTGTATTTAATACTTCGCAAGACTCTCCTCTGAACAGGCTGCAGCACAGCGCATTCAAAGACAAAAAGAGAGGTGCGTACACCTGCCGAAGTTCCATGTCAAGAAAAAATATTGTGCGCGTTTTTGTAATTATGCTCCACCGGAATCAAGTCCCTGCCTTAGTAATGAATCCCGCTTATATCAACTTCTAAAACTGAAAGCTGTTCAACTGCTGTGGTACTCAACTGCAGAGTACTAAGTTTCCGGAAGGCTTTTTCTGGGGACGCGACGCGTATATATACTGGCGGCCAATATCTAACCGTGGGCGAGCATCGAAGCAAGCAATATAAATATAGCTAAACCGTTTGGGACCCCAACTTTGAAGCACACGTGAATTGCACAATTGATTAACCACAGGGCCGGATTTTTTGTTGATTCTATCGGAGTTTCAGATGACAGAGTCCACTATCAAACTCATCAAACAGTGATAACGACAAGACGCCGTCAGCAATTACAATATAAAACTCTATAAAACTTGCAGATATGAACTTGTTTCTAGTCAGATTAGCCATTTAAACAAGTTTCCGCCACTATCACTTGCTCAAGGAGAGTTTCATGCAGTTGCTCACTCACGACGTAAGGTCTCCTAAAACATTATACAAAGGTAACTGGCAAAGGTACCATAGCATTGGATCGGAGCTATGACTGTAGTGAAATGCCTTGTTAAACGTGTTGGCAACCAAACGCGTTTTATTTTTTGTTTTCTTTTTGGTTGTTCTCAACTGCATGCCAGCATAAGGGCAACAGAATAAAACTAATTCATTTTCCTCGTCTGGTAAACATCACTATGAACGGTCATTCCTGCACATCTTCCGCGATAGTTGAGGCAACTGAAACGCCCAGCTTGCACTTCTCGCGGGCGATATCGTCGGTGTACAACTTGCAAAGGCAGAGAACGAATATTCGCGCTCCAGAGGGTCGTTGGGCTTTCCTGGTAATTAGCTCGAGCCAATACACTACAAGGTACAGTGGAATCAGCGCAGCCTCAATAGACCACTTGATGTTTTCCAAGCCTATGATGTCAAGCCTCTTTAGAACAAGGTTTATAATTAAATTCTTAATCATTGCATCCATATTGAAACGTACAATATGCCATACCAATGTTAGCGCATGTTCTCGTAAGCAATTGACATAATGTATTCATGTTTTCGTATACTTGTCATATAAGCTTGTTCATTAAACCAAGCCCAGCGATGCCAAATGTTGGCGTCAACAGCAAGCTACAAGTCTCGGTGCAGTGAGCTTATTAACAACAACAACAACAACAACAACAACAACAACAACAACAACAACAACAACAACAACAACAACAACAACAACAACAACAACAACAACAACAACAACAACAACAACAACAACAACAACAACAACAACAACAACAACAACAACAACTCTCTTGCTCTACCTAGTGTACTCCCCTAAGACGACTCAAAGATGATAGCATTCATATTTTTCTTCTCAGTCGAGTGTATTAATTCTTCCTCTCACCTCCCTCCGCGAAGTTTCTGTTCCGCATCTGGCTTTAAAGTGCCTTCATGATAGCCCACGTTTCACCAATGGATGATGATATGTTAAGATGCCATTATGCGACGTCAAGTTATGCGACATCTGAAGCATCTAAATGGCCTCATGATGAGATAATGATACAATTTAAAGGGCGAAGCTTCTAATGTCGAGGTTTGCTCATTGAGGGCGTTGGCATGCGTGTCAGCCGTAATGACGATGACGCTAATAACAGTGATGATCAGAGACAGCAACTGGATTATGCAGTAGATGACGTCTCGAAATGCTCTACGATGTATTTTGTTTGACTGCAAACAACCAACAACCACTATAGGGGAGCGTGCCCAAACATTGTATTTGTCGAATTCAGGCTTGATTCGACACCACAAAGCCGTAGTAAAGAAGGCAAAACGACATTCGCAACTCAACACAGCATAGCAGTTATGACAAATAAACACTGTACATAACTGCACACCACTTTGTCGCTCATTTACGATCTCGGGTGGCCAATGTAACGTGTGCTTTACGGTAACACCATCAATCCCACTGCTTCGCGCACTCATCATCATTCACTTACGCCATCTTAATTTTTCTCATTACTCCTCTTCACACCGACGGAGGTGATCAACTGTTTTATGACACCTTTACGGCATTCGCGCTCGTGAATCTTCAAATTACGCGCCCTAGGACAACGACACTAAGCAACACCACGTCAGTCAGTTTAATTGCTGACGCATTCCTTGCATGGCCATATGAACAAACTTTAACGAAAATTTCGCATTGTAAATAAAGGAACATGGGGGAGGGTACAAAATAGCGCAAGCACAGGGACACCCGAAGAGAAACGAATGACACAAAGCAAAATCAGCTAGCTGAACTTTACATGTAGGAAATAAACGGAAACAAAGAAAATATAAATATAGAGAGAATAAACAAAGAAAAAAGTTGAAAGCAAAGTTTCAAACAATTCAACCGCGGTGCAATTTGTAGCTCGTACGTCCAGAGTATATGTGAGAACTCCACACCTTGCATTCAAGAATGCCGTTGCTCAAAAGTAAAAGTCTTTTCTTTCACTCTTTCCCTGTGTTGCTTTCCAGCGGAAGAGGAAGGACGGCACCGGAAGAAGGCGAGGAAGTGGGGAAGGAAAGCGAGGCCCAAGAGCTCCTGTTCCGTGCCCTTTGAATGGAAGGCGTGAACGTTTGCGGTCGCGACCTGTCATCTCCACGAGTCGGGCAACCGGCTCCCTAGGGGTGCATTCTTCGAGACGTCGTTCTTTCACCTTGCGCCCGGCGTCCGGAAAAAGCGGAGCGTCCGGCTGCCAAGTTACAGCACGTTCCCAAAGCTGTTAACGGGAAGACAGATGCATTGTTTCGTGCTCCAACACATGCTATAGAAGTGCGCAGCTCCTTTTACTGGACCCACCATTCAGTGTTGTTTTTACTCTGAGAAGTCTTCGTCACATCATTTACTAAACGATGGACAAAACATACTCCATTACTTTGTGATGAAAATTGGTAAAAATGGGTTGGGTGGAGCCAACGTTTGGACAAAAGGACTTGTCTTCCTCAAGGCTGGTTTCTGTTTTAGCCTTTATACCTAGAACCCGAACAAACAATGGTAAATATCTGCAGCAAAAAGTATAAAAAATCAAGTAAAGCAAACAAATAAACTTGCTTGCAAAACGTTAACGTTGTAACACCTTCTGCTATCGACATATACTGATTTTGCAAGAATTACTGAATACCTCATGAGCCCTTATTGTAATTAGTTATTTAACCAGTAATTTCTACCTGCTGCCAATTCGGCGGGGGAACGGATAGCGTAATCCAAAAGTAAGTTCACTTAACCAATCTGGTTCATATGAATCATCTTAAACTCACTATTGCGTCAACTTGTATCAAGCTACTAACTTCAGCTCAATTTGACACCATATTTTGTTGCTGCTGTTGTTGTTAACGCTGATGTGAAGTGTTAATGATTGCATTGCTTCAATGACACGTTAACGCGACAGCGTCAAAGAGGTCGTTACGCAGAAAACACAGCGTCGGCGTCGGCGTCCTTAGTTGTGAGCGAAAAATCATCCTAGTTTGACCAAAAATTAGAGAAAGATGCAAATAAAAATAATAAGAAATAGTGGATTAAAACCGGGTCGTGCGCATGGCAAGCGTGTGTTCTACCACCCAGCTATGCATATATATATTTTTAATGCATGGAATCAACATCAGTAATCGTGAACTATGCCCAAACAATTCATCAGAAGTCAGATAAAGACACACAAACATCCAGAAGGGTAAGGCACTCCGGAACGGGGTTGAAAGTCTCAACAACAGTGCGTGCTTGAGACACTTGTTTTCGGAAGACGGACCTCGTTGACCATGGCGGCTCGGCGTGTCTATCAATCATGGTGCTTTTACAAAGCTAACAAAGTCCCAACAACACAAAACAGATCGTATAGAGTATTACTGGTAGAGCTCTTTCTGAAAAGAAGGAAGCTAATACCATGAGAGATTGGAAGTTCTCTTATGGTTGTTTATTTTAGAATGTCTAAAAAACAAGATGCGTCATGACTGTGAATAAAGCAATGCTCAGTCATCTAAGGTTGGTTGCAGAGCCACGCTTTTGCTTGTGAATCAGGTGAAAATAACTTCCTCTGCTTGGAACTGCAGTGAAAATAACTTTCATGTTTAACAAACACACATATCCTGCATGGAGGCTTCACAGTACAGCATGAATTATCGCTGCATTAATGCGTGGTACAAGCGTACACAGCCGTTGGTTGTCAGAACATGTGATTATCGTAATGACTTCATAGTTTAAAGCCAGTCATCCACTACAAAAGACACAGAAGTTACTGCTCCCTTAAGGCGCCGTATATTGGCTACATAGAAAGTTGGAAGAGATTTCATACTCTAAATGTTTGAAGTCCGCATTAGGAACAAAATACCACTATCGCGTTTAACTCGTAGAGGGGAAGCTTAATGGTTCCTCAATTTTTTAATTTCGGTGTTTGTTTTTTTAATAAAAAATATTTTTCGTATAAATAATCTCCGTTCGCTATCGATGATTGCAGCCCCCATTTTTCAAACCCCTAGTGTGCTAGCTGACAGCAGGTTTTATAATATCAAATTAATGGTTCTAGTAAAGCCAACGAAGGATCCTTTTTGTTTGTTAGAGCGGTTTGCTAGAAGCTTTCACAAATGAGCTGACACAAAAGCGCGAATTTGCAACTATTCTCGAAGTTTCTCGGAGCTCGCAACGGCTATCGTGATTTCACTATCTGGCAGCGACCTCAGCCCCGCAAGAGAAATATTCACAAGGTCAACACACCCCGGCACCGGCCCAGAAATACGCTTGGCGTCATCAACCGTGTATACAAACTGGTTCTAAACACCATGTTTGCTTATTTTTGACATGATATTGTGATTAATGAGCTAACAAGAACTAAAGCGTAAGAAATACTGTAAAGATTGCTTCATGTGCTCGCAAACAGTTTTCGAGAAAAAAAATCTCTTTTAACGAGAAAACCAAGCGCGCATATAGTTTCTACTGATCAAATTTAAGACTGCAAAATGTCGGCTTATTCGCCAGAGTGGATATGCGCCGAAGGAAGGGTATGTGACACGATCACTTGGATTCGAATTGATGTTTACGTGCGTTGGTTACGTTTTTTCGCCACTCTGCGACTATGTGACCGTGCCAACATGTTCATTAACCCTGTTGTATATTCGCCTGTTCTGGTTGGCATCGGATCTCAATTTTCTTTCAAGACAAGAGTTTAGGGTGCCTGATCAAGGGCGAAAATTTACTGGTGGTCACTTATTGGTCTTGACGCCTTTGAGCGCCCTTTTTCAACCCACATTCATTAAAATATAGCGGTATAATTTGACACACCGGAATAATAGTGTCCCTTGCATCAATCGCACGAAGAGCACTGGTTCAAGTTTGCTAGAGCAAAGCAAAATTTGCACGAAAAAGCGTCTCAGTTGTTACTTCGCTGTGTCTGAAAAACGCACCCTTTTCGCAAACGGAGACTGTGCAACAATTGAAGTGACCTTTTTGCGCCCGGTAACTACAACAGAATCGTTCTGGCGAACGCCCAAGGCCAGCCAAGACATGTGAATGTCCTGACCCCGAAATAAGCACGTGCCTTAGCGTCCACCCTGCTCCCTCTCCGTGGGGCAAAGTACGCGTGGAAGATGAGAACGGACGCCCACGCGTTGTGACAAAGTGGCGACGCGCGCTCATTGCGCCATCCTGCTAGAAATGCTGAAAACATGATAGTTCCCCCTGAGACGTTCATCACCAGCGGTAAGTAGTAGATATATAGTAGCTTGCCATTTCAAGGTTCAAGGAGGTGCTCATTTGTGGCTCAGTGGCTAACGCCCCGCCCTTACTCTTCAAAGGTCCCACGTTTGATTTCACGCGCCGGAGTCTTTTTTTTTCTCCGTTACTTTTCTTTCTTGCACTCTCATATACATGGTTACGTATGCTAATACTATGAGTGACGCCGATGCCAGCGGCAAAATGCAGCCCAGAGTGTCCATATGATTGCTATCGCAATAAGAGTCAATTGTTAATCCAAGTGCATTCTCATGAAATTTAACAACGCTACTTCGCAGGGAGAGTAGGGACCGCTGTTGTGGGTATGCTGGTGCTGTGCGCTGAGAATACATACGGCTGGACATAGTTGGCATACATCGCCTTGTAATGCTGTTCTCGCAAAAATGCACGAATGTTAAGGGTGATAGTGAACAAAACGAACGCAGTTGAAATCGCACTTGTGGCCACGTGTTCCACTCACGTCTGCTTTTTAAAATAAAAATGTATTTAAAGACGAATTTTATCCTATGTGTCTTCCCGCATATCCCTCTTCTCCTAAATAATCATTAAAAAAAACATTTGTGTCGCAGGCACGTATAGACAGGACTTGTCTGTGGGGTGGGGTGCCGAAGGCATAATTTTTCAAAAGTATGAAAGAAGGAAAAAAAAAAACTTGCGCGGGATTATGGCCGACAGGACAAGTTTCTGGGGCGGGGCCATGACCCTCTTTGCTTAAGTGCCTGCGAAGTTGTCAATAACCCTGTAATACAATGAATTTGAACACACGGACAAACATCCCCTAGGCGTTCTCAGTTCTACAGTATAAATGTTTACGTAGCTCAGAAATTGGCACCACATAAAAGTTCGCCAAACCGATATGATAAAATAGCAAGTTATTTAGACCTATCCTATACGCCGAACTAAATAAACAACAGCCATGTAGAGACAAAAATTTATTGGAAAAAAACTTACTTTGCCTACTTTACTTTCTTCACATCTGAATCACAATTACTGCAATAAAATTTCAACAGTACAGTTAACGACCCCTGAATAGTTTTATTACTTGATGGTCTTCAGTAATACTGTGTCAGACAAAGAAACGAGGCGTCTAAAACTTTTTTTCAAACACCCGTGTAGTGTGTTTTCTTCTAAAAAAAAAAGCCTTAGCAATACGTTGGTCAGGAGCACAATTGGTATATCAATCAAACGTACATAAATTGGTATATTAACTTGTATATTCCCAGGTATATACACTGGTATATGAATTTGCATATAAATTGGTATAACAATTGCCAGTCAAATAGTATATCAATCAAAAACTGGTATATAAATCAATAAAATCAAAGGTGATAGACGTAGGGAACAAGTGAAAACATCAGAAGAATACAAATAATAATATATTCTCAAACAGAGACATTCTTCTTAATTTTTCTCCCCCTGAAATTTCACATCTCGGAGACTTGGACTCATTCATTTCAAGTGATGAACTTCGGGTGCTGATGTAGTTGCGAGCGCAATTCACAGGAAAGCACGGCGATGCTATTACAAGAAAATAAAAAAAAAAAGAATGGAGAAGCAACGGGAGATAACTCAAGTTTGAGACATTAAGATGGAGCACGATTTTGAACGCACTGTGGCAATGCAGCCATATTTACTCAGAAAAATTGAGGTAACAGAGCCAGATGTTGTAGCGCGTAGCGGCTGAAAGGCTGCTCGCCGTAACAACAAAAGACGCGAGCAGCACGCGACATGCGACAGCGTACTTCCAACAGAAGCTTCCCGCTCTCCTAAAGAGATACAGAAAGAAAGAAAGAAAGAAAGAAAGAAAGAAAGAAAGAAAGAAAGAAAGAAAGAAAGAAAGAAAGAAAGAAAGAAAGAAAGACGGAAGAGAAATCGGAGCAGGAGGTAGACACGCGACCTTGAAGGAAGAGGGCACGGAAATTGAATAGAATAGATAGGGGGACGCACGCCGTCAACAAAAGGTTTCAGGCATTGTTGTTGACCCTCCAGTTCTTCTCAAAACCCGGGGCAAGCACATGAGGGGGGGGGGGAGTAAGCAACTCCTCTGACTGCTCCCGTATACGCATGAGGGTGTGTGTTAACCGAAAAAAAAAATATTAAAAAAAACTGCACATGACGTTACCATCTGACGTATATACTGGCCAAAAGCTGTGCATCGAAGGAAAAGAGCGCATAACTACTCCTTTAATAGACAATAAGAGAACACTTCAGTTGTTAGTGCTCGCCTTCTTTCGTCAGAAACGGACCATGCAGCGCAGATTGGAGTCCTTTCTGAAGAGTTAATGAGTGGACCCCACGACCCGGTTGAGTGCTGCGACTATCACTTAAAGCAAACTGCTGAGTGAAAGGAATACCTGGTGCCTTGCCCTCCATTGAACACTCCTTTAATAAATTTTACTCGTTCCCACTGGATACACAATAGGCTTACGATCTAAAAAAGAAATTCGCCCCGTATCTGCTTGTAACACTGCACATATCATGGAAAAACTATAATCTTGCGTCTGGAAAGAGTGAACAAAACGTTTATTTGATGTGCTGCGCAAAAAAAAAAATGGTGAATAGCATTCTTGAGGCGCTGCGTTAGAATGCCTCGAGCGTGCAGCGGAGGCGAACGAGCGCATCGAGTCACATCACACGTGAGACAATGAGCGCTATCTGACAGTTATCTTGGAAAACGAAGCGCCCAACGTGCGCGCCCGTGTCTGAGGCGATAAGGTGTAGAACGCAAGGCGACGGGTAGGTGCCACCACAGTGTCACCTCAGCAAAGCGTTGGAAACACTTGCCTTTTCATGCAAGCGTTGCATGGTCAGCGCAGCGCGATAAACACTACGGTACTTATAATTACTGATGTATGCCTTTTCTATTAAAACGACACACATACAGAATATTGACGTGTTGTTATGGTGCCTCAGATATGCGCAATTGACAATCGCGCAAGTATGAACGCTGAATCTTAAGAAATATTGGTGGGCGCTGCGGATGGGGTCGACCATTTGGGGTACTTGTTGGTACCGTTTAGAGTACCGTTAAGGGCGGGCGGGCGGACAGACAGACAGACAGACAGACAGACAGACAGACAGACAGACAGACAGACAGACAGACAGACAGACAGACAGACAGACCAATTTTTTTTTGCTTCGAAGGTCCCCAAGAAAGACTATCGTCTTTAAAAATGAAACAGTCATCGGACCTTGAAGCACACCTCTCGGCTGTCCGATCGGGCCCACCACGTGGCGGAGGGGCAAGATCTATCTGTCCCCACGTGGGAGCGGCCCGCTGCGCGCTAAACGCATGCACCGAATGACCATAATAAAGCTATTCATCCATCTATTTGGGTATTTTCTGTCCGTCCTTATGCTTTACCTCTCCTTGGAGATCATTTAGCTCTCTTCAAAAAGTCATGGGACATAAAAGAAAGGATAAAAGGGAGTTAACGTGACCCTTTTTAAAGGGAATGAAGAACCTAGCGAGTCGAGATTGAACGATATATATATATATATATATATATATATATATATTTCTTGAATGTCTTCCTGGATTCGGGTCGAGTTATAAGTCACCAGAAGAAGCGAACGAGCAAACGAAAAACGATGCTTTATTGCCAACGTTACGGCCGGGGACCGGCATTCGTCAGGGCATACGTGCATATTACACTAACACGCACTTCTTAAAGACATAGCATGGGGGCCCCCAATTGTGAATAATCACTCTTAGCAATATTGACATACATGTTAACAAAAAGATATTCAGACATGCGCAGCATTTTGTTGATAGCGGAGCAGCAGTGCACTATACAGAATATGGTAGGGCAAGGTGACCTGAAAACATAGATGCAAATAATATGACGGACACTTGTGATATCACAACATTTGTGAATGAATAGAAGCAATAAAAGAAGGCAATGCCATGTTAAGTTACGTTCGTTGTCAATGAAATATACATGAGCATAATATCACCATTGATGTCACAATGTGGTAACAGAGTGTGCATGCGTTCTGGTCAACTAACTAATGTGTCACTATATATATATATATATATATATATATATATATATATATATATATATATATATATGGCACAACGGGAGCGTTGTCAACAAGGATAAATAATTTATTTCCCAACAGTTTCGGGAGGGGACCTCCCTTCATCAGGGGATGAGTTATACTGATGAAGTCCCCTGACTGAGTCCCCTGATGAAGGGAGGTCCCCTCCCGAAACTGTTGGGAAATAAATTATTTATCCTTGTTGACAACGCTCCCGTTGTGCCATATCCCATACCTTCACGAAGACTAACTGGCCCATTGAATTATTACTCCCATATATATATATATATATATATATATATATATATATATATATGATTTGATATGTGAGGTTTCACGTCCCAAAACCACCATATTAGTATGAAAGACACCGTAGTTAGTGGAGGACTCCAGAAATTTCGACCTGCGGTTCTTTAACGTGCACCCAAATCAGAGCACACAGGCCCACAACATTTCCGCCTCCATCGGAAATGCAGCCGCCGCAGCCGGGATTCGATCCCTTGACCTGCGGATCAGCAGCCGAGTACCTTAGCCACTAGACCACTGCGGCGTGGTCATATATATATATATATATATATATATATATATATATATATATATATATATATATATATATCATCTGTAAAACTGGGTAGAAGTGGGGGAAATATATACGTTAGAAAACCACAGGGATACCAGGTTACTTAAAAGAAGTTTTGAGATTGAATAAAGGCAGTGTCTTCATTGTAAAAGCTGTAAGTCAACGTTATTAAGTGTTTATCACCAAATAACCAATGCTTGCCCAAGCTAGCAACACTATTCGACAGTTTCCAATAGTCAGTCTGCTCTACAAACCATACAATAAGAGCGAAAAATCTACGCATCTCCACGAAGCGAATCTAGACAGGTGTGTGAACCAGCTGTGGTATAGACTCGCACTAGTTTCGAATGTACGGTACGTTACTTGATCGCTGCTCCATATAGCGTACTTTGAATGACGTAAAGGGCGAAGAGTCAACGACAAGGCTAGGTCTTAATGTACTTAATGTCTACGTTGAAGTCACAGAACGCATAAAGGGTTGGTACTTGTAGTTGTTTTATATTGCTCGGTCGCATTATGATTCTCATTAGTATATTGTTAAATCTCTCTTTGTACCTCACATCAACGCACCTCCCCGTGACATCAACGGACAGCGTGTACGGACACACCACGGTTCAAAGGTGCTCTGCCGCTGAAAATTCTGCAAAAACACTCAGGTGGCTGCGCAGGCACTTTTGATTGAGATATGCCCAGGCACGGATGTGTGTTTAGAAAAAAAAAGTTCACTGATTTAGAATACTTTGTATTTACTATGAGAGGGCACTGAGCCGTCCCGAATCATTTAGAATAAAAAAAGTGCTTAACAATTTTGAGTACTTGGTACTTTCCTATATATGAAAAAGCGTAGAGTCGTGCCGTGGGCCTCACACTTATGGTTCTCCCAGGCAGAAACAGTTGATGAATGACTAAACGTTCGCATGCTTGGAAAAAGTGTTCAGCGATTTAGAGTACTTGGTACTTTACTTTGAGACAGCAGAAAGCCGTCCTAGTCATGGCTATGCCCTCCAAATGATGGCCACACCTCCATCTTCAGTAAAGTGGCTTGCCGGGAAAGTTGGTTCATTCCTACGGTAGCGTTTAGCGCGAAACAAACACGAGAGATGGAAACCCTACCAAAAATGAACGACACAAAACAAAATTAGCAAGCGGAACTCTAACTGTAGGAAGGAAGCTGAAGCAAGGAAAATATAGAAGACAGACAGAGAGAATCAACAAAAACAAATGAAAGCTGGAGGCAAAGTCTTGGAACAATTCAAGAACGGTGCAATCTCTAACTCTAGTGTCCGTCTCTTGTGTTTATTTCGCGCTAAAAGCTACCGTATAACGCTCCGTCTCAAATGGAATATATCACCAATCTTTGTACTGAGGCTGGGTGGCTTGGTTTTTTTAGGGCCAACACGATGTTACCCCTTGGAACAACTCTGCTTTGCGTAATTGAAAAAAAAATAATAATAAAGTACACCCATAGCACCTACACGAGATGTCAAGTTATTTGTTACTGAAGCATTAAACTTTTTAATGGTAGTGATACGATGACCGCCCTCATGTACCAGAGTTTTATTTTCCTTCTGAGATACTTTTCTTTTTCAGGGGGGATGCCCCGCCGCAGTGGTCTAGTGGCTAAGGTACTCAGCTGCTGACCCACAGGTCGCGGAATCGAATCCCGGCTTCGGCGGCTGCATTTCCGATGGAGGCAGAAATGTTGTAGGTCCGTGTGCTCAGATTTAGGTGCACGTTAAAGAACCCCATGTGGTCAAAATTTCCGGACTACGGCGCCTCTCATAATCATATGGTGGTTGTGGGACGTTAAACCCCACATATCAATCATAAATCAGTGGAGATGTTTGATATTTCAGGACAACACAAACATCACCAGAAGAGGCCGAACACGTCGTCCTCGATATTTTCGATTACAAGTAGAGGAAAGATAAGCTCCACCTGAACCATTGCCATTCCCCGCAAAATAAGCCTCTGTAGATGCTCTACAGCATCCTGATAGCTCATTTTGGTGAAGCCACACACTTTGATGGCTTCATAATATTCCACTCATAATATACCGAGCATACTCAACCGGTACAAATACACAACTGCATTAAAATAACAAAACATCGGCGCGACTACTTTTCATCTTTATAATAACCCATTACTCTGCATTATTGTACGAAGAGTCATTGTTACTTTTTATGTATACGTGTGGTGTGTGCTGATCTGTACGTATAAGGCTTTCGGATGCAAATTCTATGTAAAAACACTTGGTGGCATGTGTCATGTGTGTGCCATTGCCATGTAAATGACCCTGGGTCTTCGTCAAGCTGCTCCGACAGCTTTTTGCCCAGGTGTCCCTCCAGATTGTTCTAGTAAATCGATAAATTGAATTTAATTTAATGAAATATCCACGTACTTTGCCATGAGCTACGCATTTGCACTTTCTAGCTTTAGATATGAAACTTGGAACATGCCGGCAATTTTATACCTGTGTCATGTGGGTTATTTTGAAAGGCCATCCAGCCCATTGCCTTCGAAACGTCACATGTCTATCGACTCGATGGAGTTGCCACGCTGCTACACGGCAGTTTTGAACGACCGTTGAGTGGTCTAGGCGTTTATCGCTATAACTAGGAGGCACTGCGGACGATTTTTTTTCTACCCATATTGCCCCGAGTTAAATATTATAAGTTCTTCTAAAAACTCAAGTATATCTGTTGACATTCTCTAGATATTTCAATAAATTGTTTATTCGTACTTACCAAGGCACATTCAGCTTCAACTTGTTGAGCCGCATACTGTGGCAAGCGATACTCGGCAAGACAGCACGCTGAAGGCGAGCACGTGGCCATCGTCGAGAATACGTGCAGCTCATCAGGTGCCTTCATTGCGTGCCGCATTAGGGGCCTTCATTCCTGCCGTATTTCAAGCGGCAAAAATACGTCTTTTACATAATTCACAACTCTAACACACACTGCTTTCAAAGAATACCGGTTAGATTATTTTTCTAATTATGTTTGAAATCGTGTGTACGAGTACTCAAAATACACTGCAAGTGAAGGACACCTTCGCTCCGTTTCCGTTCCCACCGTTCAATGGCCATCTGTGTTTCAGTGGAGTTGTAGGATGCTGTATTCACTCGATGGACTATATACTGAATGAGCTTCGATAACACCAGTGTGGTAGCTCATATTTGACAGTTGACTCAATCGACTGTCGGTTCCATTGCCTTCGAAACGCCCTGTGACAAGGGTACAAATCACATACTCTGGCATAATCTTTAAAAAAAGTAATATTTTAGTAAGGAGAGACATAGCTTTATTTTACATCATGACTAATTGTTACATTAGCAGAGAATGAACCCTTTGAGCTTTGAACGAAAGCTGACGCCATGGTTCCACAACCTTACAGCTGTAAAAGATTCACGCCAAAGTCCGGTATCCTTTAAAAAACGCATCAGCGCTCTTACTGTCTGTCGCAAATGTGATGGTATCTATGTGACAGTGAAAACGTTTCCGTCCAGTTAATCTAAAGCAGTTTAGAGCTGAAGTCTCTCCTTTGTACATGTCGAACAGTAACACAAAAGGTGCTCAATAGTTTTACAGACGAAACAGTGATCGCACTGGGCACGGAGGACATCTCAACGGTTAATGAGTAGGCGTCCGTAATTGCCACGACGGTGCTAGTTGCGGCAGAGTTGGTAGCTGTCGGCAAAGAGATGTCCGGCGGCTCGCAGGTGTATGAAAGGTTAGGCTTAGATTTATTCTCAGGTTGTGCCTGGCTGTAACTGATGAATACTCGTGAATCGGGTGTGCATGGCAGCACCGGTATTCTGCCGAACTCACTTGCACTTCTTGTTTGGTACCATTAGTTTGCTGAAGTACAGTCACGAACATATCTAAGGTGAACACCTTAAAGGTATTTGAGCCAGTGAAAATGTACTGTTTATTCTACTTCACGTGAAACATGTCAACTATGCGACATGTATCCGTGATGTCTGTAAATTTACAACAAAATAATTTGCCAGTTGTGTAATAAACCCCTGATTCTATGAGCTCTTAAATGCTAATTAAGCGTTCACCGAAGACGTGGATGACCTTGTACATACCTCACGTCGCGCGCAATGTGAGTCCCCACTTTTCGCAATAAAACGCATCTCTGTAAGTGTAGGCAACGATAAAAACGATGCTTCCTTACCAGTCAGCGCTGCCGCACCTCGTTGGCGTAAACAAGCCTGTGTATATAGCAGCAACACGTCTCTACGCCGTAACCTTATAGTTATTCCCGTGCCCTTGTAAGGATTATCTAAAACACGCAATCGGACAGGTTGTTTACGTTGTCAATAAGGTCGCCTCACCACTTGCCTATCTTAAATGTTGCGACGCTAATACTAAAAAAAATGCTAACAAAAATACAAGCATAATTGCACAAGGCTTTTAACTCCATGCGTTGGCAGGAAATATTCAACAACACGCATGCCCGTTTGCAAGCGTTTGAATGCACTATGTTCACTCTAACGTCACGTCAACTACAAATAACGCAAAGCTCTAGCTAACAGCCTGCCTACCAGGCAACTTCAGTCTCCCCAGTAGAACCTCAACGGTGACTAATTTTAGACATAGAACGGATAAGCGAACCAACTACTCCCTCGCCCCTCAATCGCTCCACTCTACAAGGTTCTGTCATTCTTATCTTTTCGTTACGAAAGCGTAAACAATTCGTTTTATCTCCTCTCTAATCACCAGAAAGATGACCCTCGTTTTGGCTCACTTCAATATAGAAAACAAGAGGCTACCGTTTTGTTTGGCTGGGCGGAAACAAACCCGATCCTTTCCGGCCGTCTCCGCATTTTTGCGGGTGAAGGAAACGCTGTTGTGCTGGGTGTATGCCGTGGGCGTATGAATCCTTTCCCCCTCTTGGCCTCCTATCCTTATCCTTGCCACACAGTCATTACACTGTGCAGTTTTCTCTCCCCCCTTCCATACCTATCACAAGAATCTCCCCCTCTCCTCTTCCAGATTCTTAAAGAAACACGGCTGTGACGAAAACAGATGCGTAAGAAAACCAACCGACAAACAAACAAAAAAAGCGACGAAAGCGTCGTTGGCTCCAAATGAGCCCCACGCGCCGATGCCTCCTCGCCTCCTTCAAGGATTGTTTACCGACGAAACGCCGTGCATCGCCCGGGTCGCCCATTCGGCCGTGACATGCATCTCTCTGGCACGAAACTGAACACACGTGTGTGTGTGTGTGTATGTCCGTTCGGCCTTCCGATGGTCATAATCTGAGGA
This sequence comes from Rhipicephalus microplus, assembly GCF_043290135.1. Lineage (NCBI taxonomy): Eukaryota > Metazoa > Arthropoda > Arachnida > Ixodida > Ixodidae > Rhipicephalus > Rhipicephalus microplus. The sequence continues at coordinate 56,292,705 of NC_134708.1, forward strand.
TCACAACAAACAAAAGATAAAAGGAACACGTTCCCGGCATAAATGTTTACGTTGACGAGCGGCGCTCCGTCCCCGCTGACACGTGTAGGAGAGTGGGACACTGACCTTTTGGCGCTGTGTCTTTTTTAGAAGGAAACGTTGGGAGTGGTCTATTTGCCGTGAGCCATTATTAATCGCGAAACATTACTTAGCGAACTTCATTGACTTTGAGTCTGTCTGTCTGTCTGTCTGTCTGTCTGTCTGTCTGTCTGTCTGTCTGTCTGTCTGTCTGTCTGTCTGTCTGTCTGTCTGTCTAGCCGCTTACGTTTGGGTGCTCTCATGGTCACCTCCTTAACTTGGCGTGAATCAAAATTAGAATGGGCGGGTAAGATGGTAGATGGTTCCACCAATATTACGCGCTGGTCAAACATGAATAATGTCACAATCCCTTTGCGTACGTCGTCAAACACTTCAAACTCTACAATGCGTAAGCGAAAAGGATGTATTGCTTTCACTTTACAAACTAATTGTTATTACAATGATACGAGAATCCACTCGAGTGTTGGCAGTGGCTTGATTATCGACGCTATTAATCGGCGTTGTGAGACACGTTAGGTGAAAACGCTGGACTCTGCTATGGTTTTCAATGCTTGGCCAAAGGGTGTAAAATATTGTCACGTGGTTGTGACGGTGACGAGCATGAACTCAAGAAAACAAAAAGGAAACACTTTAGCTGGGTGCACTTGTGCCCAGGAAAGGAAGCGACACGTTCAGTGTAACGATTGCGTCGAGCACAATCATTGGTAACGTGAGCGATACTGTAACTTCTCGGCATTTGGACGTGCAGGATTGATGATTACAGCATTCTCGTTGATGGCAGTGACAGTTCGACAATAAACTTTACTTGCGTTTTATGCACAATGTTATCAATAATAATAATAATAATAATAATAATAATAATAATAATAATAATAATAATAATAATAATAATAATAATAATAATAATAATAATAATAATAATAATAATAATAATAATATGAAGAAGAAAAAGAAGAAGAAGGAGCAGAAGAATAATCTAATGAAATTATTATACCTGGGATTTATTGTCTCTAAACCACGATATCAATATGACAGACGCCGTAGTGGAGGGCTCCAGAATACTTCTCCATGCACCTGTGGTTCTTGAAAGGGCGCCTAAATCAAAGCGCGCAGTGTTAACGAAAGAGTCCGAAACACACGGGAAGGTTCCCGTGCGTTGCGGCGTCGTCTACGAGTGTAACAGTCTGATAACACAAAAAAATATATATATATATATATATATATATATATATATATATATATAATCGCAGCAATACATTATCATCATAATCATCGTCGTCGTCGTCGTCGTCATTGAAGTTCGCTTATTCGATGAATACAAGCTCAATGTTTTCCCGTGGAAGGTAAACAATAAAGGCTACAAATGTCTGACGACGTCTTGACACCCTCATCACTAAGGTAGTCTGCATCAGTGACATATTATACACGTAATATAATTGTTTCACTAGTCTGAGATACTTGATTGGTTTTACGCGCAATTTTTTATATATTGTGAGCACTATTCGTAGCGCGAGCACTATTCATATTATTTGTCTTCTCACCTGTAAATACTGATCACCGCTTCCGTCTGGGCAGAGGGGCTCTGGATCAAGTTTGAGTAAAGAAGATGAAATAATATGAATAGTGCTCACAGTAGGCAGATGGGCTCTGGCGCGGGTGTGATTAAACAAGATGAATAATATGAATATAGCTAATAGTATAAATTGTGCTCACAATATAATCATCATCATCAGCCTGACCACGCTCACTGCAGAACAAAGGCCTCTCCCATGTTCCGCCAGTCAACTCAGTCCTGTGCTTGCTGCTGCCAATTTACACGCGCAAGCTTCTTAATCTCATCTGCCCACCTAACCTTCTGTCTCCCCTGAACCCTTCTCTGGGAATCCAGTTAGTTACCCTTAATGACCAGTGGTTATCCTGTCTACGCGTTACATGCCCGGCCCATGTCCATTTCCTCTTCTTGATTTCAACTATGATATCCTTAACCCCTGTTTGTTCCCTAATCCACTCTTCTCTCTTATTGTCTCTTAAGGTTACACGTACCATTTTTCTTTCCATTGCTCACTGCGTCGTCCTCAATTTGAGCTGAAACCTCTTTGTAAGTCTCCAGGTTTCTGGTGACTTTGAAAAGAAAAAAATCCGCGTCGTGATGGAACTGCATTAAGAGGCCAGGGGTGCGGCCTCACCGGTGACCACCACCGGTAACGCACTCCCTCACTATGAGAAAGATTGGCCACCCTGGTGCAGTATCTCGCCACTACCTCCCACATGCTCAGAATATATACAATCTATATGATCCGCACTTTCAGGGAATGCTTATTTGGGCATACATAGCATCATAGTCATTGTCATCAGCAGCAGCAGCCTGCACAAGGAAGGCCTCTCTCAGATATTTCCCATTTACCGTGTGATGCGGCAGTTCATTCCATTTTATGCCTTCAAAATTTGTCAATCTCGTCACATCGCCTAACCCTCGATGCACATTGATTTGCTATTTCTGACCAGTGGTAATCTCTATTACTCGTTACGTAGACTCTCTCTATGTAGATTCAACTCAAAAAGCCCCGAGTTGCTACCCCTCCCATACAAGAGAAGCCTGGCCGTCCAATGCTTTCGTGACTAAAGAAATTGTCCCGCTCGTGCACTGTTCTCCGAAGGTGGGGTGACAAGCTGTAGCGCTCATGACGTCACTTTGTAGTCCACGCCCATTGGTGGAAGCTCATGTGCGTTCGCCAATGAGGAGAAAACATCCCAGACTTTTATTGATATACGGGGTTTTACGTACTAAAACAACCATATGATTATGAGAGACGCTGTAGTGGAGGGCTCCGAAAATTTAGACTGCCTGGTGTTATTTAAGGTGCATCTAAATCTAAGCACACAGGCCTATACAGCATTTTCGCCTTCATAGAAAAAGCCGCCGCCCCAGCCGGTATTTGATCCCGCAACCTGCGGGTCAGCAGCCGAGATACCAGCCCCTAGACCACCGCGGCGGGACCAGCGCAGACTTTTACGCGACTGTAGGTGAATTTTTCAGTGACATGAACGCCACATAAAACCCTTGCTCCTATTCCGTGCGGTTTCTAGCCGTGACATGACCGGTAACTGCACCCACTCCTTGAAGCCTACGCATTTGTACGTTCGAATTGCCCTAAATCTACGGTTACTGGCATTGATCGAGCGGCCGTGTTATATGAGCGTTAGCGTTTGATATAGGTTGCATTTCAATGACGGAAAATCAACTGCGTTGTTAACAGCAATGCTTATACTGGATAAACCATTCGTAATAAAGAGAGCCCTTCTTCCTTGCTTTGGGTGGAGCGATAAGGGGCTGTAGTTGTCAACGCGCCAAGGAAAGCGATCTTGTACTTGTGTCTGTGAAAGCGACGCGTTGACCTTGATTGCCCAAAACAAAAATACAAGTGAATATAACTGGTCGATTTGAGACACTCAGCGAATGCTCTAGACGGGCTATTTCAACCACCTTCTCACAATACTATGAGCTTAACTAATAACAGCTCAACGACACGAAGGGCTGAATCAAGATAGCTTCTCTTCCTTGCGCAATTTTCCTCCTTGGCTTAACAAATTTGTCAACAAATAGTTCACCACGCCATTCGCTGGAATATTCTTTCACAGGCAGTGAGACAGTAATACGTTCTCGTGAACATCGATGTCAGACGGGAAGGCAACGCACGCATCTGTTGCAGGGAGGCATTGGTACCACTCTACCTAGAGACGAAAAGTATGTCTTTTTTTATTACAACGGAAACAGTACGAGGTATACCGCAGCACAAATATTTCTGCTATCAACAATAATGGCGGCTTTCTTCTGCCTCCAAACCAGCCGTCACACTGCGCTAACTACGAATGCGTATGATGCGGAAAAGAAATAAACATATGAGACGATAAGATATATATATATATATATATATATATATATATATATATATATATATATATATATATATATATATACGTTGCTTAGAGCATATATTTATCACCAAGGTGGGCTATACTGCTAAGCGTCCGCTGTAAATAACGTATACAGAACGATGAGTGCAGAGAAAGAAAAGGCACACAGAGAGTGGGGCGAAAAACAAAATACAAGCACAGAGAGGCGGGCACCTAATCCGGCATTGTTGATGGCATCACGCCCGTTGTAGCTCACCCGGAAAAAAAAAACGAAACTTCTGGGCACAATGAGTGTGCTTTGATCCACAATCAATAACAACCGCTTCTCTGAGCTATTGTTATGCAACTCTAAAATGCGCCTCGTTTATCAGATTAGGAGGCCGCCCGAGGCGCGGAGATTGACTCGATCATTGCTTTACTTCTTTAGTTGTCTCTGAGAGCTGGTCCTCAAAACCTTGAAAAGAATAAAGAACTTAAAAAAATAAAATGCATCGCTTCGTCGTCGATCTACTCTTGAAAGAGCGTTGCTATGCGCTGCCATGGGATGCTAATACAGGAGAAACTTCAGAACTGTAAGCTCGCGAAGCAGGAATTCTTTTTTCTTTGAATAAACAATGTGATTAACTTAATAATAATAATGATCGAAGCTTAAATTGTATGTAGAATATGATAAACTAGAGTAAAAGATGCAGAGAAATGGGATGACGAGTTTTACCCTCCCCAGTGGTGAAATGTTTTTTTTTTTTTGCATCTTGCGTTCGTAGTTGAGAAGCAGTTGGTAATGTATTTCACTGAAGTGTTCTGAAAGAGCGAGGCTACTTAGCGGTAAATGAGGCTAGATGCTTCAAAATGATAACGCCTCAGTCGGCTATATCATAGTTTTCTGCTCACAGCATCATTACAATGAGATTTTTGAGTGTGTGTCACTTGATTCCTTTGTTTTATGTCTGAGCGCTGTTCTATATTTAAAATATGAATTATTTCATGTCATAATTATTACCACGACCTCAACGAAAAGCTAGTAGGGTACCACTCATTCACAACTCTTCTCTGTTTTTTTTATAACCGTACATAGGGTATTGAGATCCCTAGCGGAAAACCGTACGATAGGAGAACCACAATTCTTAAAAAAGAAAAAGACTTGATAACAGAACATATTCGTTGAAATATTGCTCAGAACTTTCCCGCTTACTCCCAGCTCCGTGTCTGCGCAAGTACAAAGCCACTTTCTCAAATGCCGAACAAAAAAAAAAATTATAGAGGACAATGAGAAACCTCCCAGCAAGGTTTCTATGAATAAAAATAAAAACCGAATGAAAATAAAATGGTGAAGAAAACTGTGCTAACCCAAAACCACTTTCATAAATGTGACATTGAAAAAATAATCTACACGGCTACAAAAATCTTCCCAGTAAAAGAATAAAAAAAACGATAAAAAAGTGAACGAAAACGAGACATTGCTGCAGCCACGAAGCCAATGGGGAATAGGGAGGCAGTAGCAACATAGTGTCGCTTCTGTAGACGCCGGAATTAAAAGCGAGATCGCGCGAAATGAGAATTAACAATGAATGCTCGAAGGCCCGAGGCAGCTTGGTCTTGCCAGCCAGCTAACATCCCCATAGGCAAAGCCTTCTTGAAAAGTAAGAAACCGACTGCTCCTAAATGAGATCCCTGGTTTCCCGCCGAGCCCCTGTTTCTTGATCTCCTCGCCCACAGCGACGCTCCCATAATTAGTAGACTGGCGAGAAACTAAACCAAGAAGATGGCTAACTTGACGAGTTTCTTTATGGCTGCTTTTCTTTCTCGCCGCATCTGCATCATGAATTCGTTCGACGCGGTAGAGTCCCTCCCCTGCTCCATGCAAGAATTGTTTTTTTTTTAATTCGATGGGAACAGGGAAATGAAGGTAAGTACCCTGCTAATACGAATGATTAAACGCACTAAGCGAGAAGGAGGCAGCGAAAAGGGGAGGTAAGGGAAGACACGACCCCAGGTGTGGTCGATCCAAGATGAAGGGAAGAAGTGGAGGGATCGGCCATATATATATATACGTACATGCTAACTGTGGCTTCGGGTGCCTCGCTTTGTTCCTTCATCTATCATTCGCCTCCTTATTCGCAGGGAGGCGGCAGGGCAAAACTCGCGTTACCCCCGAGAGAGGGGGCAGGTTTTTGCGGAGGTGCGTTCGGTGAAACTGTTCCTGCCAAATTAGCGGTACGCCATTGCCCCCCCCCCCCTCCTCTGTTGAAACGAAGGAAAGACATCTCCAGATGGTACCTCTTCTTACTCTAAATTGTGGCGCTGAACCTCTGGGTACGCCAGGTAATGTGGAACAATTAAGGAGAAATAAAGATTCTCTCGCCCTTGCGCGCGCACGATTTCGTGTACTGCGATGCGAGTCTGACGGGCGAAGCTTTGTTCTCTCAGAACGCCAGTTAGTTACTTTTAGCTTCACTATTCGAATCAGCTCTTTCGCAAGAAAAAGAATCGCCCTTTAATTTTGTCCATTATTTCTACTTTTGCAATTTAGGTCCTTTCTTATACAGCGCCGAAGAAAAAAAATATGTGTCAGCCGAAGTCAGCGGGGTTCCGATCGGTTGGCCCGACCCAAGTTGGCTCATTACCTTTCGTTAAACGAGCTCAGTCTGTTTTCTCTTCGCTTCTTAAAATACTCTCTCTCTCTTTCTCACAGACGCGCAACTGTTCGCATTGAACAGCTAATTTCTGGCGCCCTCCAGTTTATCTGTCTTAATTTGTAACTCGACTTCTCCATTGGCTTCGAAAGTGGGGCGCGAGAAAACGTCTCTATAGTTGCATCACTTCTGGGAAGTGTTCCCGGGCATGAAGGATGGTATCCTCCGTTCGTTTGCCACTTTACTCGCAAGCTGGCGCAAATGCTTGTGCACTTACGAATATTGGCGGCTTTCCTTCGTAAAACTCGTTGCCTGGTTTATATTTCGTGACATAGGCTGAGATCTCAACGTGAAAGTGGTCGCATCTACAACTGGGTGCTACGTCTCCGTATACCACCTCGTTCATGTGATGTAAGCAGATGCATACTAAATTATATGCACATGAGTAAAGTAACGGTCTGAACGCTCCCGTCTACTATACTGCAAGCGAGCCTTCGCCCTATGGACACCACCATCTATGCCTTCTAGATATATAGCGGTTTGCACAAAACACTGCTCCACTTCGTACACAACAGTGGTATTACAGTGCACATCTAATACACATATACCCACAAAGTAAAATGCCTTAAAGGCAAATCTACATTGCACAAGAAGAAATACTCGCATTACTCAAGCTGCCTGCTAGCGTGAGCTATTGTGTTACGTGGAGCACTTTGCTTGCAGAAAAAAGAAAGCTGCAGCACTGCCTAAATGATTTGTAATGTCAAGGGCTCATAACGCCATTATCGGTTTTACCATTACCAATCGCGCATTCTCCAATCAAGGCCATCCCGCGCCCGATCCTGTGTACTTTCACAAAATGCCATCACCTTCAGTTCCCTGTGTACCGCGTATATTGTACTAAAGACCTTTTGAAAACGTTGACGTCAAAACATCGATGTACACTACGGGGAAGTAGTGAAGGATTCAATGAAAGTTCGCCTGATCAGACATTGGATGGGATGAAAGAGAGTAACTGACAGTGGTGTACCAACTCTTTCGCGAGTAGGGGGACATTTACCTCACTCGTCAGCCGATATATATATATATATATATATATATATATATGAGATCTAACAGGCAATAATGCCAAGGAATGTATAGTGAAAGTTATTAGAACAAATGGATTGTAAATGAGAAGAAAGAAAAGTGGGTGAAAAATAACGAGCCCTGAGCAGAAATCGAACCTACGACCTTCGAATAACGCGTTCGATGCTCTAACCACTGGGCTATCACAGCGGCCTTCACAGCGGCCTATCACAGCGGCCTATCACAGCGGCTTAACCCAGCTCAGTGGTTAGAGCGTCGAAAGCGTTATTCGAAGGTCTTAGGTTCGATTCCTGCTTACGGCTGGTTATTTTTTTCACCCACTTTTCTTTCTTCTTATTTACATTTCATTTGTTCTAATAACTTCCCCTATACATTCCTTGGCATTATTGTCAGTTAGATCTCATTAACATTGCGTCAAAACACGGGAAAACGATGCCTTAGGTATACACTTCTTTTCCTTCTATATATATATATATATATATATATATATATATATATATATATATATATATATATATATATATATATATATATCTATATATATATGACGCTATGATGACTGGGAGACGTGGCGTGGCTCATACGCCATGTTTATTCTATCCTCACTTCCTTCTCTGCTTCTACTAACCATCCCTGTCTTCTTACGTCACAGGATTCCCCCTCCCCCCGAAAGATAGCACTGGTTACAAGCTACAACAAGTTGCAGAGAATAAACAAAATAATGGCCAAATTCACAGTTTCACGTCCCAGCAGAGTTTCACAATCTCACTAAATCTTCAAGGCCGAGGGAGCTGTCCAGCGATTTTTATGACAACTCTGGTGGACGAGCTTGACTGTTGCGTTCCGGACAGAGTGGGCTACACATGAACACTGACAATACTGCTTGAACTGTTCTGGGGACTGAGCAAGGTTGGAACGCATTGTTGCATCGGCAGCTCGGATGTCGTCGGGGTTGTATTTTTCTTCGTGAATGGTGCAATCCCGGTGCTTCTTGCTTTCGAGCTTTTTTGACAGACTGTGACGAAGTGCCTGAGTGCTTGCGGTGTGCAAGCAATGCTTTTGCGTCTTTCTCGGCGTTTTTTGTGGTGATGCAGTCGGTGTAATAGCAGGTGCAGGGAGTGTTTTTGGTGACTTTTTTTGTGCGAAAGTGCCTGACATCTTGAATTGGTCTTTGGTTGAGAGATCTTATTTTCCGATGTTCTTTTATTGGTGAGTGCGCTTCCGTTGAATTTTGCGTTCGTCGATGCCCTCGTTGCAGTTTCTCTCGTTGTAGCATGGGTTTATGAACTTGGCTTTGCTTGCTTTGCTGAGGCTGCTCAAGAGATGGCTGTAGTGGCGCCCCTTGCAGAATGGGGCATTCATTCCCTTCGGTGTTTGAAGTGTCCTGTAGACAGCTGATGAATGGTGAACTAGTGTCTTGCTTGTCGGGCATAGTTGGTAATGCATCATCATTGCTAGCAGGCTCTTCAGAGGCTTCGGTGACGTGGTTCATTACGCACGCTTCCGAAAGACAACTGTGTACGAGGTTTCATGTATCATGTACTTCTGAATTTGTTCGATTCATGAATTGGTGAGCTCTGCATGTAGGCACCACAGGTGACATGGCATTACTAGGTTTGAACTGCAGATTTTGGCAATTCTGTGGCGCCGTAGAAATGACAGGAAGCTCTTCAGGGGTTTCTTTTTCGCTGTTCACTGCGAGTGGTTCTTGCGCGTGGTAGCGTGCGACGTTCGATGCGTCTGAGCGTTCTGTTTTGTTTGGACTGTCGAGGGTGTGTGCACCGGACGCTGATGCATGAAACCGTACGGAAGAAGAATGGCTTGACAGGGTATTTTCCTAATGCGCCAGGTCATCTACCATGAATACGGCCCTTATAAGGCAAGTGGTGAGCGTTAGGAGTGCTTGAAGAACAGCGTGATGGAAAACCGGATGGTGGACCACGTATGCGAGACGAAAAATGAAGTGCATGAGGTGGGTAAGCAACGTCTCGTGTCGTGTGCTGGAGCGACGACTTTAAAATTACCGGCTTTCGTGAAGGGAAACCTGATGGAAAGCTACGTTTCTTCAGAAATAAGCGTGGACTGTGACGGCCGCGTGTGGTTGTATGCAGATGGCCGGTAATGAGGAAGAAGTCCTTGTCGTAGTCGTTAAAACAGGCAATCATCTCTTCTCTGAACTTTTGCCATGATTCGTCGTTTTCGAATATGTGTATCAGGTAAAACTTAAATGCCTCACCGGAGATGCAGTCAGTGAAGTTGGTGATCATTTCCCGTTCCGACGATGATGCAGCGTTCCGACCATGATGCGTGGAGCTCGAACAGGTCGAACCAGTCCTCTACAGGTCCATCGTCCGCTGATGCGGTGTACTTAGGGATGTCAAGGTCACCTGATGCTGCAGTCATGATGCTTGGTGGTCTTGGTGGTCCGCGTTCTTCTGTGGTACGCGTTCGGTCACTGCGTCTCGCTGAGGTCTTCGATGATGGCCGGGTGATGAAGTGGTTGCGAGGTCTTCATCCTGTCGACTCGTGTGACGTTATGATGACTGGAAGACGTGGTATGGCTCATACGCCATGTTTATTCTATCCTCACTTCTTCCTTCTCTGCTTCTACTAACCATCCCTGCCTTCTTACGTCACACACACACACACACACACACACACACACACACACACACACACACAAACACACACATATATATATATATATATATATATATATATATATATATATATATATATATATAAGAAAGACACCTTCATCGATGTGTTCACACTTTGATATCAATTTCCATACACAGAGCACTCGTACAGTTGCGTAAAAAAGGCACAGTCAGTTATAAGCAGCTTCCCCAAGAGCAACACATGTATGCGTGTTATGCATGTAATAGCATTACACGCGGTGCTTTTTGTGACTTAAAATTTGGCCTTAGTTGTTGATTTTCTCAGCGGGCAGCCAATAGTGACAAATGTCGAAAGGAGGGGGGGGGGGGGCTCAGCCCGTTTAACGTTCTTGATGGACAGGGGGGGGGGGGGGGGCTCGTACCTCCTTGCCCTCCCCGGCTGACACGCTAGTAACTGACCAAGTCTGATGACATTGATCTGATGTTTGGGAACCGCATACGGGTTTCTCGTTCACTAAGCTGGATTTGAAGTCGTTGTCAATTATATGGCTGGTAGGTGATGCAACGAGCGTGCGTAAATGGCACGCATCGTGTTGTCTAGCTATTCTCTTAAGCTGGCACTGGCTTAATGAGTAGAGACTCTGGACGCCGGTGAGTTGACTCGATATTTTTTCTTGGCGACGATAGCGGCATTATCACCGTCAATGCCATTATGTTTATGCGCATGCTCAAAAGTGACAATCGTAGTGTGATGCTGATTACGGGGGCATCGCGGCCAGGCGAAAGGGGGGGGGGGGAGGATAATCAGCGCGATCGTCTGAAAAGAAATAGAAGACTTTCGCTTTTAAGACCCACTAAGCAAATGCTTAGCGAACTGCGTGTTACTTGCTTTTTAAAATTCACGAACTCCGCACATGGACAAGGAGGCATGAAAAAAAAAAAAGACAGAACCCCACAGTAAAGAAACACAATGCAGAGTTACACAAACACCACGATATGTCTCAAACGAATTTGTTGGACTGTATTCGTTCTATGTTCGACTTGAAGATATCCGGAACGACTATCAGATACCACTTTGTGAAAAAATACAAAACAAAGAGAAGTTTTGAGGTTATCAAACCTCCCTTTTATAAAAGAAGTCACGACCGAAAGGGTCTGGGCCCCTCCGACGCACTCGTGCAGGTGCGATCGATTTGCTGATGCCTTGAAAACTGAAGGAATGCTGCGCCATCTTTCCGAGAGGAGGAACAACCTAAGCCCGCTCGGAGATGGACAAAAATTGAAGTGATCTGTAAGTGGTTCCTGTGGAAAAAAACAGATGCCGCCACATTACCTAAACTTGGATGGCCTTCAGAATGGTTATCTATGTATTTCCAACCCTCAAATATTGAACTCTGAAGTAATGATATTAAACTACCAAATTGCTTTTTATGTGTTTAGAAAAAGTGTTGAACAAAATTTTTGTATAATGTTGAAGTAGTTGTAAATAAAAAAAAAGTGCAACAGTTGGACTATAGTTAGGTAGTTCCAAAGTAATTTCGGTATTTGTGAAAATTTGTGCTACTTTATGCTCGATGGGCTCAGTGAGCTGCAATTAGTATTGTAATTTATTAAAATGGTAATAAATACGAGCAAAGTGATTATTGATGTAAGTCAATTAGTTTCAGGAACAGTTTTAAAATATCTGCCAACATAAATGTACATTTGTCCTATGGGTAATATTTATTGCGAGCACAAGAAAGTTCTTTCGCTTATGTATATTGAAATACTTTATGACCTTCTGAAATATATTGAATCGTCATAGCCTCCCTCACATCCTGGTTAAAGTTAGGTTGTTTTCACTAGGTCCTTCACCAATCGCATTGTGTCAACAATGATGCCTCTTTGTTATTCCTGTATAGCAGTTAGTTTATTTAGCAGCATTTATGGGTGACAAAAAGCCAGTTTGCATGGTGGTGAACTGGCGCAAATTTTTTGGAGAATTGCTTGCGTTTTTGTAAAAAATGTTAGCTTTTTTGGGAGCCATGTCATGCCAGTTATATTATCTACTAAGTGTATGATACAGCAGCGATGGTACCAAAACCGTGTTACGCGAATAATTACACGTGTTGCATAATTTTTTATGACATGACCTTTCACTTACGTTCGTCATGCTCATGTCTCATCGTGACAATTCTCGTACATATCAAGTTAACAAAATGACTGCGAGAACTCCAGGATCACGAAATGTAAATCATGACGCATATGAGTGAATGACAGGTTCTTCATGTAACGACCTCTCATATCTGTTCGTCAGGTGCTCATTTTAAGACGTGCCGATTTTCGTGCACATTAAATTAACAAAACCGCTGTAAGACGACTAAGACAAGTACATAATTTGCATGTCATATAGTTGAAGTTGTGGTTTGTAATTTACATGCGTTATATAGACGACTCTCGTGCCTTACCAGTCTAAGGAATAGATAGATAGATAGATAGATAGATAGATAGATAGATAGATAGATAGATAGATAGATAGATAGATAGATAGGTAGACAGACAGCCAGATAGACAGAGAGACAGACAGACAGACAGACAGACAGACAGACAGACAGACAGACAGACAGACAGACAGACAGACAGACAGACAGACAGACAGACAGACAGACAGACAGACAGACAGATAGATAGATAGATAGATAGATAGATAGATAGATAGATAGATAGATAGATAGATAGATAGATAGATAGATAGATAGATAGATAGATAGATAGATAGATAGGTAAACAGACAGCCAGATAGACAGAGAGACAGACAGACAGACAGACAGATAGATAGATAGATAGATAGATAGATAGATAGATAGATAGATAGATAGATAGATAGATACGCTAAAGTGGCCTTTAGTTTCCCGAGAATCACTTCACATGTTTAAACTTGTGTATGTATGTATCCACTCTATGTATCCACTCTATGTAAACCTGTATGTATCCACTCCTGCATGGGCCCGGTTAGGGCCTGCAGTATGTACAAATAAAAAAAATGGCAGCATATCCACGGAGTGAATGATGGAGAGTGGGGCGAAGAATTCGTCCGTCCATTCGTTCTTGCTTCCGTCCGTCCATTCGTCCGTCAGTGTGACCGTCCATGCGTCCATCAGCCTGTCCGTGCGTGCGTCTGTTCGTGCGTCCGTCCCTGCGTTCGTCCATGCATCCACCCCTGCGTCCGTTCATGCGTCCATACATGCATCTGTCTGTGTGTCCCTTCGTCCATCTATTCCACACTCCAAGTACCACCATCTCGCATCTTTTCATCATATATTCCCCATATAGAAGCACCGCCATCCAGCGGACATTCCAAGGACTAAACGAGAGGTGGCACACGCACACTTTCTTACGGCTTGCGCTTCGGGTCCACTTCCCACCTTTAACCACCTCGAGTTCATGGTATATACTAGTTCACTGTATTCATGGCACTGCGGCTGAACGCTCGCTAAACCTTTCGAAAACCAAGGAGGTTACGCCCAGCGAGTATGACGTAGCAAACTTTTTCAGTCAGATAGTGCTCAATGTACATGCCAATGACTGCTAATGGGAAATGAGAGGCGGAGAATTCGCCTTTTACTTTCTTACGGCTTGCGCTTCTTATCTACTACCCATTTTTAACCACCTCGAGTTCATTCATGGTATATACAAGTTCATTGTATTCATGGCACTGCGGCTCAACGCTCGCTAAACCTTTCTAAAGCTAAGGAGGTTACACCCAGCGAGTATAACGTAGCAACCGTTTCTTGTCAGATAGTGCTCAATGTACATGCCAATGGCTACTAATGGTGATTGCAGCCTGCGCGTTAACTAAAAGCCGAATGCTCCTGTCTCCCATTCCCCATTAGCAGCCATTGACATGTACATTAAGCACTATTTTTCATGGTTCAACAACGCACAGAAGAAGTTTCTCACCTGCACCACCTTGGAGGTCAAAATATTATACTTAATACTTACTACGGAAGACGAACGGGTGCCGCAATAAGGAGTTTCGCCTTTAAAAAGAACATACGTCGTTTTTCCAGCCATCGCACAGCGAAAACGTTTCCCGCCTGCTTGACTGAATCTGACCTCCAACTACGCGGTCTAAGTGAACTTGACTTTCTTAAAAACAATGATGCGCTTCCTTTTGAAATAATGTAAAAGCATCCTTGATGAAATCATCTTTTTATATTTCTGTTATTTACGCAGAGGAGTGGGAACCAACATTGTCAATTCTAAATGCGGGCAAGTCAGAAAGTACGATGGTGGCGCCACACTTCGGGCGTAACTCGCACTGCTTCCCTGAGTTTGCAGCCTTCGAGATGCATCCCACCCCTACGCGTTCCAAGTGAACTCGACTTTATTTAAAACAATGATGCGCTTCTTCTTGAAGTATTGTAAAAAAAACGTTCTTGATGAAACAAATTTTGTATTTTTCTGTTATTAACGCAGAGCCAACTTTGTCAATTTTGAGTGCGAGCAAGTCAGAAAGTACGATGGTAGCGTTACACATCGGGTATAACTCGCACTGCCTGCTTGCCCAAGTTTGCGGCCTTCGAGATAGCTGCCGCCCAATTCAAGGAGACTCGATTTTCGTTCACGAGACTGCACTCAGATGGCACTACAGGCTAGGGAGTTCTGAAGCAGCAGAAACTAGCGCTGCCGTAATTCTAGGGTGTTCACTGTAGGCGCCGATTGCGCTGCGTTATGGAAGAAATATTCTAGCGCGAACATCATCTTCGAATTACGAAATTTCAGGAAGCTCCCTCACATCAAAATGTTATCGAAGTATTTCAAAAACGCAGAGGGATGACACGAAGGGAAGAGCAGGACACACGAATTGGTAATTTTGACAAATAGATAATGTTGCGATAATTATAAAAAAGACAAGTAAAAATGCTTAAAGTGCTCTGTTTTGAATGCTCTTACGTTGAACTGAAAATATTCATGTAATATAGTGGTCAACGTAAAAAGATGCCAAAACCATGTTATATTATAAAGTATATGGTGCCGCGGAGAGAGTCGAGGTTCGAACCCCGCTCTATTCTGGTTCTTTAGTGCGAAGCATTTCTTAGCGAACTTCAGCGACGTTAAGCGTATCTATCTATCTATCTATCTATCTATCTATCTATCTATCTATCTATCTATCTATCTATCTATCTATCTATCTATCTATCTATCTATCTATCTATCTATCTATCTATCTATCTATCTATCTATCTATCTATCTATCTATCTATCTATCTATCTATCTATCTATCTATCTATCTATCTATCTATCTATCTATCTATCTATCTATCTATCTATCTATCTATCTATCTATCTATCTAGCCACATACGACTTTGAGCTCTCATGGCCGTTTCGATAACGGTATCGATACGAAACTTCGTATGGCATAACATCACTCTATGAAGAACATATTTAACTAGTCGTAACATGAAAATTATGACATGTATGTCATGAATGTCATGATTTACATATCATGGTCCTGCAGCTCTTGCGGTGGTTTCGTTCACATGGCATGTTGCAAAACTTGTATGGTATGACATGATTTCATGCCGAGCACAAGCGACCAACCCTAACAGAAAAATGATGACATGCATGTCGTGTAACAACACGACTACATGCCACGCTCATGATGCACTGGCGGCCGTTTCGCTAGCTTCACTTATACCAAATTTGATATTACGGGACGTGAATGGATTACGAAGGTATGATACTGGTGCAAACATGATGAACATGAGATGCGTGTCATGTAACAACATGACCACATGCTACGCTCATGATGCGCTCGCTGCCGTTTAGCAAGCTTCACGTGTATCAAACTCGGTATTACGTGATGCGAACTGACGACATAGGTAAATGAAACACCCAAACATAATAATAATGACATGCGTGTAATGTAACAACATGACTACATGCCACACTCATGATGCGCTCGCGGCTGTTTCGCTAGCTTCACATATGCCAAATTTTGTATTACGTGACGTTAATGGATGACGAAGGTATGTGACTGGTGAAAAAATTGCCCGCAGCTTCCCTCGGGGGAACACTGAGGAGGATGCGGACCATATAATTGGTTAACGGGGTGTTAAAGTGCGACTTACTTGGGTCGATGGCTAAATTGGTTAACGTGGTTGTGAAATGGGGTGTTAAATTGCGACTTACTTGGGTCGATCGCTAAATTGGTTAACGTGGTTGTAGGAGGGGGTGTTAAATGAGTGAACACGTACACACGTATGCGAAAGGGCGGCGCTGGTCGAAGGGACGTCGATCATTGTGTTTGTGGATTCGTTGGAATTCATTTCACCGCGACCTTAGACGTCGACGCGCCGTACAAACCAACCGACGAGCGGCAACTGAGCGAGCGAGCGCCGACCTTGAGTATATATACAGCACGACGGCGCATGCACTGTCAGCTGTTGAATGTTCTCGAAGCGCGACGCCACATGCGCGTCCACTGGAGAATCAGGAGAATTAAAGATGTCGAACGCGGTGTGTAGAGGAGGAAGGGTGCACAGATGGTGGAGGAGTGAAGCGCGCGCGGTGTGTAGAGGAGGAAGGGATGCACAGATGGTGGAAGAGTGGGCGACGGCGCGACGGCGCATGCGCGCGCGTCAGCTGTCGAATGTTCGAGAAGCGGTGCGGACGGCGCGGACGGCGCACTACAAGGCGCGAGTATAAGATGCTCCGCATCTAAAACGTGATAATCATGAGATGCCTGTCATGGGAGAACATGACTACATACCACATTCAAGGCACCAATACATTTCCACTTGACGCGGCGCACGTGCTCACCGGCGTTCATTTCGTCGCGTCACGCCGGCGTTGCGACGCCAGGCGCTGGTCTTGCCATATACTCGCAGGCGCGCGCCGCGCTGCGTTCCTTTGACGCATGCGCGTTTCAGCGTATCCGGCGTCCCTCCGTCACGAAAAGATGATGATGATGATGTTTGGTGTTTTGTGGCGCAAGGGCCATTTCACGATCAAAGAGCGCCAGTTCATCTTACTAAAAATATGGACAATGATTATGATAAGCGGCTGTATAAGGGCCATAAAATTTCTCGCGGTAAGGCGGGTAAGAACATACAAGTAATAAAATCATGACCATGCCGTGAGAGGTGTTTGTGGTGTGTATAGATGACAAAAGTTGGTGATAATAAAAGAAGATGTTGGATATGTATGGCATTAGCACAAGTGCCTCACTCGTTCATACCCTTGCGTCCAAGGGCCGTGAGGCAAGTGCTTTCTTGTGTATACCCACCGCAGCAAAAACCTCTCTGGAGAGGTCGTGCTACGGAATGCCCGGGTATATGTTATGAAAACTATGAATTTCTTTTAAAAACTCTAATAATGATTTATGACTAAAAAGTGGTTCCCTACCGACGAACGTTGCAGGGTGTAAAGGTATATGTTGTCGGTAGGGTAATGGAAAATGTTGTTTTCTTAGAGTTTCTAAATGTTCGCACTGGATTAGTATGTGAAGGACTGTTAATGCTTCACCACATTTGTCACACAATGGTGGATCGTCACCAGACAAAAGATAAGTGTGTGTCGCGTATGTGTGTCCTATCCTGAGTCTCGTTAGTATTACCTCTGTAAGACGCGATTTCGATACGGGCAGCCAATGACCAAGGTGTGGCTTAATAACGTGTAGTTTGTTTTCTGTGTGTATCCCACTTGCTCTGCCAGTATACCCTGAGGTTTCGTTTGAGAGATGGCTTAAGATCAAGGGCCGGGATATATATGGGTGTAGGGGCAGTGCTTTTGTGGACGGATGCAGCGAGCTTATCCGCCTTCACGTTGCCTTGAATCTCACAGTGCCCTGGCACCCAGCACACTACAACATGTTATTTGAGTGTGTAGAGTGTGCACAAAATAGAGTAAAGTGAGACAAGGACTGGGTTTTTGTGTTCTTTAAGAGTGTGCAGAGCCGTTACCACACTGAGGGAGTCCGTATATATTACTGCTTTTTGTATTTGTAATTGCTTGATGTGTTTAGCCACCACAAGTATCGCATAAGCTTCCGCTGTGAAGATACTCGTGTCTGGATGTAGAGGGCCAGCATCCGAGAAGGATGGGCCGACAGCAGCGTAGGACACAGAGGAGTTAGACTTGGAGGCATCTGTAAAGAACTCAGGACGTGTGTATTTGTGTTGAAGTTCCAGGAAGTATGTCCGGATATGGGCAATAGGCGCATGTTTTGTAACTTCTAGAAAAGACAAATCGCAGTCTATAGTCTGCCATTGCCACGGTGGTGGGTATGCTACGGGAGCCATTAAACTGTGTTCAAGTGAGACTCCAGTTTCCTCAGCTAACAGAGAAGGGCTGCCTCATCGAAGGCCTGTTTTGAAACAGAATTGAGCTCGACAAATCTATAATAGTAGAGTATGAGGAGTGCTTCTTGTCTGCTTTTACCTTAAGGAAATAAACGAAGGACATGTAAGTTCTGTGCAGATGAAGCGACCACTCATTTGACTCAACATAAAGGCTTTCTACGGGGCTGGTACGAAAAGCCCCATAGAAAGGCGGATGTCCAAATGCTGCACGGGGTCCAGCATCTTCAAAGCATTTTGAGTCACAGACTGATAAACAACGGCCCCATAATCTAAGCGGCTGTGAATGAGGCTTCTATATAGGTTCATGAGACATTGCCTGTCACTACCTATCCTAGTACGTGACAACACTTTTAAAACATTCATGGCTTTTAAACATTTCGTTTTTGATACTTGATGTGCGGTACGAAGGTCGACTTGTTGTCCAAGATTAATCCTAAGAATTTATGCTCCGTATTAACAGACAGACGTTGACCGTTCAGTTCAATGTCGGGTTCTGAGTGCATGCCTCTCTTTCGGGAGATGTAGACATACGTGCTTTTTTTTGTGGGTTCAGTCGGAATCTGTTTTCCTCTGCCCATTTGGAGACCTTGTTTAAACCTAACTGAACCTGCCGCTCACACATTGCCAGATTGCAAGATCTAAAGCCAAGCTGCACGTCATCGACATATGTACAATAAAACATATTGCGAGGAATGGACAAGCGCAAGGAATTCATTTTGATGAGAAAAAGTGTGCAGCTAAGTACACCACCTTGTGGCACGCCTGTTTCCTGGACAAATAATTGGGAAAGAACCGTGCCCACTCGGACACGGAATGTCTGGTTTGACAGGTAATTTTCGATTATCTGAGACTTTCCTCCGCGCACGCCAAGGTGGGACAGGTCTCCTAGAATTCCAAAACGCCATGTTGTATCATAAGCCTTTTCTATATCGAGGAATACAGAGAGAAAATATTGTTTATCAACGAAGGCGTCCCTGATCTGTGCCGCGATACGAACAAGGTGGTCTGTGGTGGATCTACTTTCTCGAAACCCGCACTGAAATGGGTCGAGCAAATTGTTTGTTTCAAGGATATGTACAAGTCGGCAGTTTATCATTTTTTCGAAGACTTTGCACAAGCAGCTTGTAAGTGCAATAGGCCTATAACTCGCAGGTAAAGAAGGATCCTTGCCCTCTTTCAAAATGGGAATAATAATAGCCTCTTTCCAGGAGGTAGGGATAGTGCCAGAAAACCAGATAGCATTGTACAAAAACAAAGTAAGGTTTTTCGTGTTTCGATTGGTAGGTTTTTTAACATTTCATACACCACATGGTCAGAACCTGGGGCAGAAGTACTGCAGGAGTTTAGAGACGTTCGCAGCTCAGCTAGACTGAAAGCTTGCTTATATGCCTCGTATCTAGTGCATTTGTGTTCGAGTTTCTGCTTTTCTATTCTTGTTCTGCATTTTTAGAAATTGTCAGTATAGTGGGATGAGCTGGACACCTGTTCGAAGTGTGCACCGAGGAAGTTTGCCTGATCTTCCAAGGTATCACCCTGAGTGTTTACGAGTGGAAGTGTGTGTACTTGTTTTCCTGCTATCCTACCGACCATGTTCCAGACTTTAGCATTCTGTGTGTATGAATTGATCCCTGACAAAAACTTCTGCCAGCTTTCCCTTCTGGCCTGCCGACGCGTTCTCCTGCCTTGAGACTTTATTTTCTTGAAGGTGTCGAGATTTTCGGCTGTCAATGAGTTCCGAAGCAGCCTCCAAGCTCTGTTTTGCTGTTCAGAATTCCACCATGGCACACGCCGTTTTCCATGGTGTCCATTTGTTTGTGTGATGCATTTTGTTGCAGCATCAATCAAAAAGGCTGTGAAATAGTTGACAGCAACATCAATGTCCAAAGTACATATGTCATTCCAACCTAGACGAGCGGTGGTATAAAACTGTTCCCAGTCGGCTCTATTTATGAGCCACTTGGGAACACGTGGTGGGCACTGAGTTACTGTAGTTGTTCTCAAAACTACGGGGAAGTGGTCACTTCCGTACAGATTACTGACGACTTTCCACTGGAGTAGAGACACAAGAGATGGAGATACTATGCTTAGGTCTATGGAGGAGTAGGTGTTATTAGCGAGATTATAATAGGTTGGTTCTTTTCGATTCAGGAGACACGCGCTCGACGAGAGAAGGAACTATTCGATCAGTCGACCTCGCACGTCATACCGAGAGTCACCCCATAGCCAGCTATGCGCATTAAAGTCTTTAAGGAGAACATAAGGCTCCGGAAGTTCATCAATCAGAGAGTGTAAATCACGTTTTTGCAGCTGATAGCTAGGAGGAATGTAAATAGTGCAGATTGTGATCAGTTTATCAAAAAGAACTGCTCTAACAGCCACTGCCTCAAGGGATGTTTGGAGTTGTAAGTGTGTGCATGCAATTCCTTGATTCACTATGATGGCAACACCACCGGATGATGTCATGGCATCAACACGGTCCTTTCGGAAAATAACGTATTTACGAAGAAAATTTGTGTGTTTTAAATTAAGGCGTGTTTTTCGTACACACAGCACTTTTGGAGAGTGTTCGTGTAAGAGTTCTTGGATGTCGTCAAGGTTTCTGAGAAGGCCCCTGACGTTCCATTGTATAATTTGAGTGTTCATGCTGAATGTAGAATAGTGCTGTGTGTACGAAAAGCGAGTGGCTGTTTAGACAGGGAGTTTGAGTTCACTTAACAGGGCCGTCACCAGGCCCTGTTATCTGCTTTTTTGTTTTCTTGGCGCGCTCCAAGGAGCCACGCCGCTCTTTCGGCACCAAGGGTACCGATGTATCCATTGCCTCCTCGGAGGCACTGGATGCCCGCACGTGCGGGCTGTTAGTACGAATTTCGGGCCTCGCCTGGTGAGGTGAGGCCTTGACACCCGAGGACTCTGGAGCCTCCGGTCTCTGTTTGGGAGTAGGCGGTGTAGCCTGGGCTACAGCCGCCTTGGGGGCAGGTGCCACAACCACCAGCTTGGTACGCGCGGGCCGAAGGAGTGGCGAGGGCTGGTGCGGCGGTGCCCCCTGGCGCGCCGCATCAGCGTATGTAGGTCCATAGAATGGAGCGACTCTTCACCGTGCTTCCTTAAATGTAATGTTCTCCTTCACCTTCAATGTAATTATTTCTTTTTCTTTTTTCCAGTATGTGCAGGAGCGTGAATATGCGGCATGGTTTCCTTCGCAGTTTACACAGTGTGGTGGTTGTTTGCAGTTCTCAGACACGTGGCCTAGGACTCCACATTGTGCACAAGTCTGGCGACCACGACAGGTTTTAGAGCCATGGCCATACCTCTGGCATTGGAAGCAACGACGAGGGTTTGGTATGTACGGCCTGATAGATGTCTTCGTGTACCCTGTTTGAATAGATTCCGGTAGTTTACTAAATGCAAACGTGAGTATTAAGTGTTTTGTCGGTGTTTCCTTATTATCTCTTCTGATGATGATTCTCTGTACATTAGTGACATTTTGGCTCTTCCACCCCTCCAAAATTTCAGTCGCAGTCAAGTCAATTAAGTCCATGTCAGATACCACTCCGCGAGTTGTGTTCATTGATCTATGTGGTGTTATGGTTATTGGTATGCCACCGAAATCTGAAAGATGGTCTAGCTTTTCAAATTGTTCTTTGTCGCGGATTTCGAGGAGAAGGTCTCCACTAGCCATTTTGGTTACCTTGTATCCTGTGCCAAGAGTTTCGGTGAGACATCTAGAAACTAGGTAAGGAGAGGCGGTCCTGGCTTGCTTTTCAGTTTTTTCACAGTGGATAACATGAAAGTTAGGATATGTTTCTTTTGGCTGGTTGAAAAAAATTATATCATCGGTGCGTACCCGCTTTAAGCCGGTACGATTAGACAGTAGGGGGAATGCTCTATGCATGCCTTTCTTATTTTTGTTCAGCAGCGTTGGCGGCCACCCACCACGGAGCCCAATGAGGGGACGCTACAAGTTTGCAGATGCTGAAAACTGCAGACGCCAGCCGTACAACGCCACTATAACCCAATGCGCCTAGACCAAGGTAGGCTATTTGCACAGGGTTAACCCTAGCCGCCAGGAAGTTTGGAAGTAAACGGAAGAGAGTAGAAGACAGGACAGATAAATAGTAAGAGATAAAGATGAAGATGTAGGGAGAGAGAGATAGGAAAAGGCGACTGCCGATTTCCCCTGGGTTGGTCAGCCCAGGGGTGCCGTCTACGTGAAGCCGGGGCCAAAGGGGTGTGTTGCCTCTTCAGGGGGGTCTTAACGGTCCAATCACCCAGTGTCGGCTCAACCCCCAGGATCCCCTTTTCCCCGGACACGGCAAAGCCACGCACGGCTAGGCGTGGGAGGAAGTAGAAACTCCCCCGTTAGCTCGGGTCCGTGGTGTCGCTACACACCAAACGCCTGCTTTCACAGGCGCCCCTGCGGGGTCCGTCACGAAAAGAGGTGAGGCTCACGGTTGTCTGAGTGACGCATCCGCGCGAAACGCAGCGCGTTGAATTTCGGACTGGTTGCCGTCGGACCGCGCCGACGATTGCTGGTCGCGCCGCTCGCGCCTGGCGTCAGACTATAGAGTGCTCGCGTTTTGCTACCGTAGCGTCGCTGTGCCTAGCGTGCGCGTGCGTCAACGCTACATTGGAGCATATTAGATCCTTCATGATTCACTCGCGGGCCGCTTCGCTAGCCCCACATATACCAAATTTGGTGTTACGTGACGTCAACGGTTCATGAAGTAGCTCCACATATACTAAGTGTGACATCATGAGACGTGAATAGATGACGAAGGTCCAACAGACCCAGGCATGATAATGATGACACGGAATTAATGTACGGCATAATTTACGGCCACCTCGTAAAGTTGTGCTGATTTTAGAATGACATATCAACCTTCCTCTTTCGTGCTTCGCATATCATCAATTCCCACTGTACGTGGGATCTGTCAATTTTTTTACTTATATCGTTGCTTTTATTATTTCGCGTGATACTGCTTACCAACAATGGCGGCCATTACTGATTCAAAATACAGTAATAATTTAGACCTGGAATATATTTATCGTGTTATATATAAGCAGATGTCCCCGATAAAATTAAAGAGCACCAGATGGAAACAATTATTGAACGTAGAGGAGTGAAGTACTTGAAAGATATGTTTAGTATTTCATACAATGGGATTGATTTAGCGCAACACGACACCACAAGAGAGTATACAGAACACTGTGCTTTTTCTGCTTTTTGCTTCTAGCGGTGTCGTTTTGAGAGGAGAGGTGAGGAAGAAAGTTTAAGCGGAACGACAGGGAGGTTAGCCAGTTCTTAGACCGGCTGGCTACCCTGTGCTGGGGAAAGGGGTGAGAAGAATAAAATATGTTAAAAAGAAATGTTGTGAAGAGAGAGAGAGAGAAATTGCAAAAAAAATTGCGACAGAGGAAAGGAAACATCAAAGAGTATAATACACTAAAGTCTGTTTCTAAGGCCAGTTGTCGGCAAAAAGTGCAGCAAAGCTTTCAAAGCCTTCTGGGCTGAGGATGGGCTCAGCAAATGACCCAGAATCCTTTGTTCCGACAAAGGCCGATCGTCCAGTCTATCCAGAGCTGCAGCGAATTCTTGTCTTTGCGTGCTGAAATGGGTGCACTCACACAGAAGGTGCGCGATGGTTTCTTCGCAGCTGCAGTAGGTGTCGTTCTGTGCTAATTATGCACCATGCATTCTTCCCAGCTAGCCCATCAAAGCATTCTCTTGAGTTTTGTTTTAAACCTGCCATCTTGGTTATGGTTCTCCGCTGCTTACACCAAGGTCACGCTTTGAAATCACTGCTGTGACGGCAGCATATACGAATGCAAAGTGCACGAGGCCCGTGCGCTTCACATTAAGTACACGTTCCAAAACCCCAGGTGGTCGAAATCTGTAAAGCTATTCACAATGGTGTCTTTCATCATCACAATTCCATTTTGGGAAGTAAAAACCAAACTGTTTTCACTGTTTAACTTCTCCTTTTAAACATTTGTTGACTTGATTATAGCGTTCATACAGTGTTTTTTCGGGGCAATTTGGCGCATTATCTTCAACTCAACTGGCGAATTTTCATGTAGGAAGTCAAGATGGGTGGTTTGGAAGGTGAATGCTTAGAGCCTCTCCTCTCTAACGGTTATCTTACATGTGTGCCACTACACCGCCAAAAAAGTATTTACAATGAGCCGAATGTGTTGTCTATATAAAATAAAACTTCATTCTTAAAGAAAGAAAGGAACTCACACTCAGAGCTTAACTTTCAGCCCTTTGCTGGAGATTTTAATTTACCTCGTATTAATTGGCCATCTTTTTCTGTGCAGCGATTTAATGAGAAAACTGTTGAAAAAAAATGATGGATATAATGTTTTCTTTTGACTAGATACAAATTGTTGGTGTATGTACTCGAGCATAACTAAACTGTAGTTGCCCGTTTGTAAATTTACCAAATGTATGCCCACCCTGCTAAAATCCTCTTGGAGGGTTGCAGTATCGATAAATAAAATAAGTACACAATATTAAAATTTACGGTGGTGTAACCTCAGTTATCAGTATAGGTGTGCTCAGCGTTCTCTTTCAGAGTGGGCAAAAGTTTGTCGCAGCATATCCTCCCTAATAAGTCATAGTAGGAGGGCGAACATTGCGTCCTCCTCTCTCAAGTGACTAGGGGGAAGGACACCGCCTTGCCACCTCCCCCTTTCCTCCCCACGCGCACTCCTATGGTCTTAATGATGTTTATTTTTGTTCTTTGTCCCAAGTTGCACCCAAATCATCACTCTTCCAACTGTCATTCCATTAGATCTATCGTCCATTTGTCTGCAGTTCAGTGTTACCGCTTAAGACCAATGCATCATGTAGATCAGTGCCTAAGCACACAAATGAGTGGTCATCTGCACACTCACTTGAAGTGGGTTTAATCGTTTCCTCAGTGCTTCCAAAATGAGAACATTTGTTGTAATCTTCACTGAATCTAGCATTACAGCGACGCGTTCCCAGGCAATGTGACCTCGTTAAAAGTAACAAAGCATTTCTGTGAGTAATTATGGAATGCATTTCTTCTAGCTACTTATTATACTTTCCATAGTTACTCATAGTAAGCCGAGAAGCAGCATGGCAGTGGCGCTTACCTGGCGTCTCTCGCACTGCTTTCTTCATTTTGTAGGCTCCGGGACGCCCAGTCCGCCAAGTCACGGAGGCCCTGCTTTACTTGAACTTATTAGCACTCAGGTGGCAGCACAGGCTTGCTGGCTTGTAAGATGGCGGTTACCAGCGTCGAATTGAAGTATAGGGTTTTCACTGTAGAGGCACTGATCACACAGCACAAAAAGAGAAATGTTCTGGTGCGAAAAATTGAACTAATTTAAAATTTTCGGGAAGCCCTGTCTTTTCAAAATCTTTTCAGGATATTTTCAATGAAGAGTGAAGATACCAAAGCCAAAGAAATGTTAAAAATAGTTAAACGGGCATGAGTGCATATACTTGAAGACGGTATCATTACGTACAATGATTCATGAACACTTAGAAATAAATATCGTGTTCCATTATGATGATTTTACTCTGACATTAACTCTCCTTAGTCAATGTATATAATTTTTTTAGAAACGAAGATCCTTAAGCCGTGGGCCGTGTGTCCTCGATGTATGTAGTTTTATGCAGACTTAACACTGGTTGCAGGTAGCTGTCTCTCGTTTAGTTCTTAGAATGTCTGCTAGATGGCGGTACTTGTATGTGATAAATACAGATGGATATATGGTGAAAAAACGCGAGATGGCAGTACTTGGAGCGTTCACCAGACAGACAGACAGACAGACAGACAGACAGACAGACAGACAGACAGACAGACAGACAGACAGACAGACAGACAGACAGACAGACAGACAGACAGACAGACAGACAGACAGACAGACAGACAGACAGACAGACAGACAGACAGACAGACAGACAGACAGACAGACAGACAGACAGACAGACAGACAGACAGACAGACAGACAGACAGACAGACAGACAGACAGACAGACAGACAGACAGACAGACAGACAGACAGACAGACAGACAGACAGACAGACAGACAGACAGACAGACAGACAGACAGACAGACAGACAGACAGACAGACAGGCAGGCAGGCAGACAGACAGACAGACAGACAGACACAGACAGACAGACACAGACAGACAGACAGACATAGCAGTAATGGTTGTGACCGTTATTAACTAGCGTTTCTTGCTGTATGGTGTTTAATAGAACAGAGCCGCTAACGAGTGCATCTGTAGCAGCATCACAGACGCATAGCATGCGCACATCGAACACATGTAGCAGTTCGACGGCTAATTCAACTGTGCCACTTGTAGGACTGATAGTTGGGCTAGTTGGTGGTACATTATGGGCAGTATACCAGCGTACAAACTCACGGGACGAAGAAAAGAGACACAAACAAGCGCTTGTTTGTGTCTCCTTTCTTCGTCCCGTGAGTTTGTGCGCTGGTACTGCCCATAATGTGTCACTTGTCTGTTGTATTTGACAGGGTGGAGAAAACTCTAAAACAAGTAGGTAAAAAAACAAACAAGCAAACATACCGAAAAGAAAGCGAATGCCTCTGAAAAGATAGCTGGTTTCTAAGGTATCAGTATTAATGGATAACGACAAGGGCCTCATAACGTAAATGACTGTACGCTTTGCTAGAACGTCGTGCAAAGAGTAGAGGCCTATCGTCAATCTTATTATTCTTGCCCGTGTTTTTACTTACGGGTGCAGTCACAGATGTCTCGTAATGTTAATATTTAAATGTATACATACACTAGCAGATGAAAAAACTTTTTACGGGAAGGAAATTATATATACAGGTAAGTCGAACAAATATGCAGGCTGTCTCAATTGTATTATTCGCTGCTGACGATATACTATCTTGGAGAGAGAATTCTAGCAAACCTGTGGTACAATTTTATTACGAGTGGTGTTTGTAATGGTAGATAACCCGAAGTTTGGCGATGTGAACA
This sequence comes from Rhipicephalus microplus, assembly GCF_043290135.1. Lineage (NCBI taxonomy): Eukaryota > Metazoa > Arthropoda > Arachnida > Ixodida > Ixodidae > Rhipicephalus > Rhipicephalus microplus. The sequence goes on from NC_134708.1 coordinate 56,320,378, forward strand.
ACACTGACGTCGGCAGCAATGTCTGCAGTGACGAAAGCAATGACTGACTTCCTTCATAAATTGTGGGAAATCAGAAACCGTATAGGAATTTACAGACTTCAATTCTAAGAAAGGTGTCTTTAAGCACAAATCATCTACTGTTATATCAGCGAATACTTATTACTTATATCAAATATAGCCCAGCCGTTAGCAACAGAAGTATACAGATTCACCTATAGAGAATGCAGTATTCTAATAGTACATTTGGATAGTTGTTTCAGAGTGCAATGTAGGCACTAATGACTTGACGTGAGAGAGCAGTAGCGCATTCTCCAATAAAAGGACCAAAACTCACAGGGTTCCTTATGCATTCACCCTAAGACAATTCAAAGGCGATAGCGGTAATTTTTTTTCTACTGAGTCGATGTAGTAATCCTCCCTGCCCCCTTCTGTGTGAAGACTTTATACACATAACGTGCTTTGGCACCACCCCCAAGATCGGAGACAATGCTTCTGCACCTCACCTGGTCTTGCTCGGCCTCCTAGACCAGCCCATTTTTGATAAGGCGATACAGTCACGTGATCACGGCAGCGTCATGTTACGCGACGCCATGATTACGCCATCTCGTAAATATTTTCTTTTTCCCTAACTGGTGTTGCATCACGTGGGACGCCGACAGCCTAATTTCACGTTTGATGAACATCGAGGTTTTGGCAAAGAGAGGATGAACATGCATATCTGCTTGGTCGCTTGTGGAGCTCTAAAGCTGCTCAATTCACCACTTTCAGGCACCGTGACAGCTCTTTGAAACCAATGACTCGAATGAGCTATTAGTCATTTTCATTTTATTCTGAACACTGAATCATTACATCGAAGGTGTTGATGTTATACTGGTTTTAATGTTGCATTCTGTGTGTGCCCCTTACAGCTTGGTTCGACTGGGAGGCCACATTAACCATTGAAGACCTAAAAAAGCGTTTGCTTCGCCAGGCCCAGAAGGCCTTTTCTGGTAGACAACATTTAGCTCTTGTGTATATGTGCCTACATTGGACATTCGCATTGTAGTCTAAACCGGCGACTCAAACGGAAGCATGACGACGAAACGACAGTAACATGGCCATTAACTGTGCTTCTGTTGTATGCGTCCACGCGAGAATTGCCTCGTGTGCTTTTCTCTGCATTTACATTTGCGTATGTATCAAGTATAGCACAGGTTTCTAGGCAACTTGAACAGCAACAATTGTGAGTGCGCTGTGCGTTTAGAAAAAGGTGTTAAACAATATCGGGTACTTTGTACTCAATTATGGTAGAGCAGTGCGTGGTAAAGTGTGTTTAGAAAACTGTGGTTATAGGTTTAGAATATATCTACTTCGCTATGGCATAATGTTGTCCACGCAAGCCAACTCAAAAAAAGCCCGTTCATATATATGAAACTTAAAAAGTATTCGCAACTGCCGTTATCCGAGGTCTTCGCGATCAACCGCACACATGTCAAGAACATGTGTTCGCAGTTCCATTCTTCGATTATATATAAAAAATCATCATCATCATCATCATCATCATCATCATCATCATCATCATCATCATCACCAGCTCGACGTGCGTGCTTTGTGCTGTATCTTTGCATGTTGTTCCCTCGGCTCTTTCGATATGCATTCACTGTGTGAATAGCGTGCGTGATCGCAAATTTAACAATTTGAAAATTAGCTTGTGTTCTTGTTTCTCTTCTGTCCCTGTGGTGCTGCGATACACGATATAGATATATGAACACAATACCAACTAGCCCGGCATCATGCCCCAGCAAATGCAGGGTATTTCGTCTATCATCATCATCATCATCATCATCATCATCATCATCATCAGCCTGACTACGTCCACTGCAGGACAAAGGCCTCTCCCATGTTCCGCCAGTTAACCCGGTCCTGTGCTTGCTGCTGCCAATTTATACCCGCAAACTTCTTAATCTCGCCTGCCCACCTAACCTTCTGTCTCCCCCTAACCCGCTTCCCATCTCTGGGAATCCAGTTAGTTACCCTTAATGACCAGCGGTTATCCTGTCTACGCGCTACATGCCCGGCCCATGTTTATGTCCTCTTCTTTATTTCAACTATGATATCCTTAACCCCCGTTTGTGCCCTAATCCACTCTGCTCTCTTCTTGTCTCTTAAGGTTACACCTACCATTTTTCTTTCCATTGCTCGCTGCGTCATCCTCGATTTAAGCTGAACCCTCTTAGTAAGTCTCCAGGTTTCTGCTCCGTAGCTAAGTACCGGCAAGATACAGCCGTTATATACGTTCCTCTTGAGGGATAGTGGCAATCTACCTGTCATAATTTGAGAGTGCTTGCCAAAGTACTCCACCCCATTCCTATTCTTCTAGTTACTTCAATCTCGTGGTTCGGCTCCGCGGTTATTACCTGCCCTAAGTAGACTTTTACAACTTGAAGTGCACTATTACTTATCTCGAAGCGCTGCTCCTTTCCGAGGTTGTTGTACATTACTTTCGTTTTCTGCAGATTAATTCTAAGACCCACCCCTCTGCTCTCCTTATCTAACTCCGCAATCATGAGTTGCAATTCGTCCCCTGAGTTACTCAGCAATGCAAAGAAAAAAATGTTTTGAATGTAAGTGTAGTAATTATGATACAAAGGAAAATAGAAGTGACTAGAAACACAATTTAAAGCAGTTGTAAAGGGAACCGACACATCTGTTATTATTTCAAATTTGTAAGTGCGTTTCGTTCGTTTTAAGAAGCACTGGTGACTGGGATGTTTCTATAGGGCTACCTTTATGTTCTCAAGACGTCGTATTCATTCACACTGTAGCTGGCATTGAAATCACAGTGGGTCGTTGGTCTAGGGGTATGATTCTCGCTTCGGGTGCGAGAGGTCCCGGGCTCAAATCCTGGACGAGCCCGTGATTTCTTTTACTTTTTTGTAGGTGTGGTGCTTGAGAAGCCTTGTCTTCGTGCTTCAGACGCACCATCGTAATGGGCCTTTCTGAAGGCCCCACGTCTAAATGACATCGCATGCGCCCTGGCGTAAACATCGCGATAAGGTCTCCGCACGCCATTTGACCCAAGAGGCTCCTGTTCTAGCAAGCCTGGCTGCCAGTCCAGGATGGAATCGCGAAACAACAGCTCAGAAAAAAATCACAGCATATCAACAGAATGACTGATGATGAGTGGGGCGAAGCGTCCGACCGTCCGTGCATGCGTTCGATCACGCTCGAGAATGCAGAAATTGCGCAGGTAACACTGACGAGACGCGAGCAAAGGAAGCCTAGCGCAAGCGCCTTGAACGCGCCCACCTCTCTGCCCCGGCCATGCTCCACTAATGATCCACTACGTACGGCGACTATCCAGGAGACAGAGAGAAGTAATCGTTGGCAAAGCGCGCGCAGCAGCCAATCAGAGAGTGGTGGCCGAGTAGCGCCATGTAAGAAATGGGACGAGAAATGATCATCCATTTATTTTGATCTTTTCATTGCATCGGCAAAGCGCAGGTTACTAAGGTACTCTCCATTAACTCTTATCCCTAACTGTTCCCATTCTAGGCTTCTGAAAACCCCCTGTAAGCACGCGGTAAATAGCATTGGGGAGATGGTGTCCCCCTGCCTTACACCCTTCTTGATTGGTATTCTGTTGCTTTCTTTAGGAAGCACTATGGTAGCAGTTGATGCCCTGTGGATTTCTTCCAAGATCTATATATATACTTCATCGACACCCCGATTCCGCAGTGTCTGCATGACGGCTGATGTTTCTACTGAATCAAACGCCTTCTCGCAATCTATGAAGGCTATGTATACTGGTTGGTTATATTCTGAGCATTTCTCTATTACCTGATTGATAGTATGACTGTGGTCGATTGTTGAGTAGCCTGTTCGAAATCTTGTTTGTTCCTTTGGTTGATTGAATTCTAATGTTTTCTTTACTCTGTTAGCAAGTACCTTTGTAAATAGCTTGTATACTACAGAGAGCAAGCTAATCGGCCTGTAATTCTTCAAGCCCTTGTCATCTCTTTTCTTATGTATTAAGATGATGTTAGCGTTCTTCCAAGACTCTGGTACCCTTCCCGTCAGGAGACACCAAGTAAACAGGGTGGCTAGTTTTTCTAACACAATCTGTCCTCCATCTTTCAGCAGGTCTGATGTTACCTGATCCTCACCAGTAGCTTTGCCTCTTTGCATGCTCTCCAAAGCTTTTCGGACTTCTTCTATCATTACTGGTGGGGTGTAATATGGGTTACTGCTAGTTCTCATAGTATTAAAGTCGTGGTTGTCCCGGCTACTGTACAGATCTCTGTAAAACTCCTTCGCTATTTTTACTATCCTATCCATATTGGTAGTTATTTTGCCTTCTTTGTCCCTTAGTGCATACATCCTATTTTTGCCTATCCCAAGTTTCCTCTTTACTGCTTTGATGCTTCCTCCGTTTTTCAGAGCGTGTTCAATTCTCTCCATGTTATACCTTCATACATCGCATACCTTACGCCTATTAATCAACTTCAAAAGCTCTGCTAGTTCTATTTTGTCTGTTGTACTTGAGACTCATGATTGGACGCTTCTTAATGAGATTCTTCGTTTCCTGGGAAAGCTTGCCAGTGTCCTGTCTAAGTACCCTGCCTCCAACTTCCACTGCACACTCCGTAATGATACTCGTCAGATTATCATTCATTGTATCTACGCTAAGGTCGGTTTCCTCACTAAGAGCCGAGTACCAGTTCTGAAGCGAGACTGTGAATTCCTGTACTTTCCCTCTCAGTGCTAGCTCATTGACTGGCCTCTTGCGTATCAGTTTCTGTCGTTCCTTCCTCAAGTCTAGACGAATTCAAGACCGTACCATTCTATGGTCACTGAATCATACCTTGCCAACCACTTCCACATCCTGCACGATGCTTGGGTGTGCACTCATTATAAAGTCTATTTCGTTCTTTATTTCGCCATTAGGGCTCCTCCATGTCCACTTGCGGTTTCCTCGTTTTCGGTAGAAGGTATTCAAAATCCGTAAATTATTGCGTTCTGCGAATTCTACTCGTAGCTCTCCTCTGACGTTTCTAGTACCGATGCCATAATCTCCTACTGCCTGGTCTCCAGCCTGCTTCTTCCCTACCTTTGCATTAAAGTCTCCCATCAGCCTAGTATACTGTGTCTTTACCTTACTCATTGGTATTGTATAAAGAAATAGATTGCCTTAAAATTTCTCAAGAATTCAGTGGGCACAAATTTATGGACGTTAAACTTTAAGTTCGTTGTCTGTTTCCTCGGGGATCTTGTATCATGCGATGAAGGCCTGGTAATCATGTGAACGTTGCCTGTTTTCTGGCACACGATTTGTTATCTTATATTGCTTCACACGAATAACCTTCGGTGGTTAGGCAGCAACAACAGCGTTATTCGTCTTCGCTGTGTTTTACAGTTTTGTGCTCGCCCCGCCGCGGTGGTGTAGTGGCTAAGGTACTCGGCTGCTGACCCGCTGGTCGCGGGTTCGAATCCCGGCTGCGGCGGCTGCATTTCCGATGGAGGCGGAAATGTTGTAGGCCCGTGTGCTCAGATTTGGGTGCACGTTAAAGAACCCCAGATGGTAGAAATTTCCGGAGCCCTCCACTACGGCGTCTCTAATAATCATGAGGTGGTTTTGGGACGTTAAACCTCACATATCAATCAATCAATAGTTTTGTGCTCTTTAGACGTTTCTGAACTTGTGCGACCCACTAGTCAATTCTGACGCATGTGCACTTCTAGAAGTAGATGTAGGCAAATATATTACCGAGCAGCATTCACTACCGCGAAGCATAAAAACAACAAGTTGTGCGATAGCCAAAAATGTGACGCAGAGAAGTTTCGCTAAATAAATACATTGCCGGGGCTAGCTGCTGTTGCGTGACGAAGAATTCCTGATGTATTCACAATGAGACGCATCCAATTACCAAGTGCGCAATTTTGGAAGTTACACACCCCGTAAGTGCTTCCCGGCAGCGAAATTCGGGGGAAGGGGGAGAGAGTAACACGCCCCTCCCCTCTCGAACCTTATCGCCAAGGCATACAGAATAAACAATGACAATTTCAAAAGAATGCCCCCTTCCTCACCTCTCTCCGAAAATAATTTCCGCATACTCACCTGCTTCCCAGCCCGGCGTCCACTTTTAAATGGGGGCGAAATACTAGAATATTTTCTACTTGATATTAGATGTGCTTTAATGAAGCTTACGAGGTTCAAATTAAATTACCACATTCGTCATGGCGTGTCCTTTAACGATAACGTGGTTTGAGCGTGTGAGACCCCAGCCATTACATAAATTCGTAATTTTTACTCAGAAACCATCGTTATGGAATGCAAATATATCGCCACGCCTGTTTCTATAGTTTAAACTGTCCCGTGTTCAGGGTTCATCCACAAAAACTGTTATCGCCGTTCAGCGCAGGCCGCGCATAATAGTTCGATAAGCTTCCCGGTTGCTGGAGATATTTTGGCAAGAGTACGCTGAGAACACAAACAGTAAAATTTATTGCATAGCGCACGCGCGTCCCAGTGATAACGCTTCAAAGGTCAATGTATGGTTTTTTTTTAGTAAGGCACGTTCCAGCGATGGCTGTTTGCTGCTATATTGTACAGTTAGTAACGTGGTAGCCTCAATTTCCCGATTAACAATATGTTGGACGTTATTGAGGGTCAGAAAATGAGTGCCGAAAGAACCAGCATGCGTTGTACTGATAAAACTAATGGGACATCACAAAGTTGATTGATTGATATGTGGAGTTTAACGTCCCAAAATCACTATATGATTATGAGAGACGCCGTAGTGGAGGGCTCCCGGAATTTAGACCACCTGGGGTTCTTTAACGTGCACCCAAATCTGAGCACACGAGCCTACAGACATAACAAAGTTAGCGTGCCCCAGCGGGACTGTTTGAGTGACGTCAAGGCAAGGCACGAATCCGGAATTTCCAACATGGGCGTGCATGCGCCTCGTAATATCTCGCTGCGGGGCACACAGAGCCTATAGTATCTGAGGTTTAATGTTCGGGAACCACGATATGTTCGTAGGGATGCCGCACCGGTAAGCAGCAACCAGTTTTGTTTGAGAAAATAGGAGGAACTCAGGGGTGGGGTCACGCTGAAAACCACATCTTGCCGGAAAGGCTGGCAATCATCAAGGGCCATGCACTTATGCACAAAAGTTCATATTCCTTGGACTTAATGAAAATAAGCAGGATATGATTAGGAGGAACGCCATAGTGGAGGCCTCTGGAAATTTCGACCATCTGGAGTTGTTTAACGTGCGCTGATCGACATCGTGCCATACACGGCCCCTGTAGCTCCCCGCCTGCATCGAAACGCGACCGTCGCGGCGGGGATCGAACCCGGTCAATAGCCAAGTATCGTAACTACCACGTGAAACCAGCGGAAGGCGTGAAAAACTTGAGAACTTGTTGCGTGCCACGTTAGTACTCACAATTGTGAAATCTTCCGGACTGTGTAGCACGTCATTCCTGGAAGCCCAAGCACCAACACGAACTGGACCATCCTAAACACTCCGATATATCGTCCACCAAAAAACAACAACAGTTCCAGCCGAAGTATTGGCAAGTATTCTTGTACCGAACGTCTTGAAGCAGTTGAAAGATGACGTCATTTCCCACTGAAATCAGTCGGCGAAGCATAGCATCAGTATGGACCAAAGCAGAGTGAAGGCTCACCGCCAGTCATATGGGCGCGGATGCAATGGCGACTAAAGGTTGGATAGGTGGGTGCTGCGAGCGTCCCCTGTCGGTGATCTGTGAATCATTCTGCCAGCCACGAAGCTGTATTTTCAATTCAGCGGTAATATGTTGCCAACTTCAATTAAATGCATTTCCGGAAATGAAGCATAAAACGACAAAACGCGTAGCTTATGTACCTGTGTTTTATGGCAGGGTAATGTCGGTGTTCATAGTATTTTGCATGTTTAAATGTTGTTAGGGGCCTACTGGCGGGCAGTGAGTGAACTGCAGCATTTCGTGCGAAAGTAAAATATAGCCTGTCATAGGTGATCTCTTTGTACCTAGTCGCTTATATTTCTTCTCAGATAGCTATGACATGGTCTTAAACATACTACTTTCACCCATGCACTGTCTAAACCGGTAGAACGTTCGCATGAGAGCCTTTGGGGGCGCTTGCGCAGATTATCATTTTGCAGACGTTTGAGTAGTATATTTAAGGTGCTATTCTCTTAGTTTTGTTTGCCCCGCAATTTTTTAGCACAATTCTCAAAAAAAAGTTTAGTTGTTGAGTGTGCACGGAAGTGAGAAGCCTACATTTGTGCATGCGCTCACAACTGTGGCCCCACCACCCCCTCATTGATACAGAAGTTATCATGCTCCCCCGTCGCGGTGGTCTAGTGGCTAAGGTACTCAGCTGCTGCCCCGCAGGTCGCGGGATCGAATCCCGCCTGCGGCGGCTTCACTTTTTATGAAGGTGGATAAGCTATAGGCCCGTGTGCAGTTAAAGAAGCCCAGGTGGTCGAAATTTCCGGAGCCCTCCACTACGGCGTCTTTCATAATCATATCGTTATTTTGGGACGTTAAACCACATCATATCATTCACGTTGTCATGCTCGCTGCTGACTCGAATGTCGTGAGTTCAATCTGGGTCACCGCGGCCACCTTGTGATGGAGGCGAACTGATATAAATTTACGTACAGTCGAGTACATAATTCGACCACGGGACTTATGTACAGTCGAGTACATAAGTCGACCACGGGAGCGCGCGCGCCGAGGCGCGTCGCTGCGCCTTCTAGCGGCTGCACGGTTCTGTCTGAGAGTTCGTACTGCGCACGCTCGTCCCATATCACCCGGCAGCCTGCCCTTTCGCTCGTTTCAGCGGCGCGCATCTGGAAACGATGTGGACGGTGCAAGGTGCCACTTCTGCAGTCGCCGTGAAAGCACCGGTACTCCCGAGTGATAATATAGCGGCGAAAATGCCTCTAATGTAATAGCATGGCTCGAGCGCGCCATGCAATACGCTCTCTTCCTTGATGCAGCGCGGAAAACATGCAGTTTCCCAGCTTTTCTCAAACGGAGTTGCGTGATATGCTCATCTTGCAGTGATGAATTTTGTGCTCTGTCTCGGATCCATTTCTTGGTGCGAATGTCACGCGTGCAATGGTATGCAATAAACCACTGAATATTGCGTGTCGAGAATGAATAGTCAGGAAACGCGATAAATAAACTGTTTATTCTTATAAGCCAGAAAAAAAAGAAAACGATGGCGAAAACTGCTATCCCAGAAAGATCACTACTTTCAGTATTTAATCAAATGCCCATCGGCGGCAATCACTTGCGCCACACGAGATGACATCGAATTGTAAAGCGCGGCCACGATCTCGGGGCGTGAACGAAGTGCTTCCCACTCCTCCTGTATGGCCGCGAATAGGGTCTCCTTCGTTGAACTTCTAAGATTCCGCGCCGCATGTCGGTGTTTCACAAGACCCCAGACGTTTTCAATGGGGTTCAGGTCCGCTCCTACAGGTGGCCATCCCAATGTGCGAACAGCAAGGCCCTCAAGCAAAGATTTCACACTGCGAGCAGTGTGAATCGGACTCCTGTCATGCTGGTACACGAAACAACCATCTTTTAACGGCCCATTCAAGACATAAGGAAGCAATTTTCTCTCTATTATAAGGAAGTATGTGGAGGCTGAAAGGTTGCCATCGATAAGAACCAGTGGTCCAAGTCCTTCCCTGGTCATGGCGACCCAGACACTCACAGAGCATCGGCCACTGGCAAAGACCGACTGCGTGTACTGTGGTGAATACCTGGCGAGGAGGGAAATGCTGGATTGGTTACACGGACTTATAAGAACGACTGGCACGTAGTCACTTTATCCCCGAACAATTTTCTCTTACTTGAAGATCCATATAATGAAATTTTATTTATGCGAGATCGCCAAGATAGTGCGAAATATTCGACATGTTGGTAAGGCACCCTCAGTGCGTTCCAGAAGGCCTCGCAAACTCTACTGTATTTTTCTAAGGTAATGAGGTACAATATACAAACATTGGCTAAGGTGCTTAAGTTTGGCGAGCTGCTCACGATAAGAAGTAACACAGCTTAAAGAGAATCAAAGCTAAGCAACGTTCTACAGCAAGTTCGAAGACGTTTAATATAGTACTGGGATGTACTCGCCTTAACCACAACGTAATTAAGGCGCACTGTAGTGGGCGACCTGCCATCAATTTTTACCAGCTGCGGTTACTTACCCTGTGCACTACTCTTTCTACACATTCAATGGTAAATAGTACAAGGATGACATTAATGCAGAAGACAAATCGCAAATGTTACCTCGAGTTTATTGGACGCCATACTCGCCGTTTCTGATCCCAGCGACTTGAAAACGTTGATTCATCGCTGAACACGACTTCTCCCCACTCTTGTGATCCCAATGTCTGCACAGAACGTGCAAACTGCAGTCGCATGGATGCTTGCCTGCCCGTGATGTGGGGCTTCTGGGCCGCGACGCAGTTGGCAAGCCCTACTTCCGCCAACCTCCTACGGATAGTCCAGACGGATGCGTTGAGATGCAATGCATCTTTTATGCCTTTCGCTGTTATATGGGGATCAGCTACTACGACGGTGATAATTAGCCTGTCCACTTCGTCATCTGTGCATCTTGACCTTCCAGCACGGTCTCTGTCACTGATCCCTCCTGTTTTTCGGTACGCTTGGATTGCACGACTCACCGCATTTCTTGACCTTTGAAGGAGCCGGCAGATGACCCGCCGAGAAAAGCCTTGGATGCTTAACTCTACGATGCGTCTCCTTCCATCAGCTGGCACTCGTGGCGGCATTTTTGAAGACGAATATGGGGAGCCTTGAAACCCCCGATCGTGTACTCTTTCGAGAATGGCACTGTCCAATAGCTGTCTTATAACTGGGCTGTGCCGCGATATGCTGCCATTCAACATTTGCTGTACGAGATAATTTCTTATCGTCACCAAGCCCGAAAGACCACGAAACAAGGCAAAGAATTGACAAAAACGACAAAATGGTACTGCGCCTGCGTCGCAAGCACGCGTGAACCTTCTGAGTGCCCAATTTTTCTGAGAGAGTTATAATAAAGAATCATATTTCCACGCAGTGAGTAATGTGTACAAAAGGAGCGGTGTGCTGCCGTGCGAAGTATTTGGTCGAACAGCTTAAGGAATGAACGTTTGTTTCCTTGTGGGGCCTCCAACATTTGAACACTTCGAACTGAAATGTGCTCGCCTGTAATTCACTGCAGTATTTTACAAAACAACGTGACCAGAATACACGCTGGTGTTTGAGCGACGGATGTTAATGGAAGCAATCTCAATCCGACTACTTCGCGTTCGAGAATGTTCCGTGCATATGTCATGGGTAGAGTTCTATTGAAATACTGAAAGCGGTGACGCCCCTTTCAACCTTCGTGATTTTCTCTGGTTTCCGGAAAAAAAACATTCCCAGATACCCTTAAATATAAAAAGACTCGAAAGTGAAAGCCTATGGCGTCTCTTGTACGTCTCAATCCACATTAATTCACGCTTACTTGTCTTAATATACTATAATGTATCAAATTAATGGGTTGACTTCAATCGGGGCTTATGGTTCGAGTAGTAGAAGACGACACATGAATATCTGAAATTCGAATCCTAGAAACTTTCGCGTTGAGGCTCAACTCCCACCAATAATAAGTGCGGGCTCTCAACGTGACAGAACCATGGTATAGAGAGAAAAATAAATTTTATTATAGAGATATGAAATAGAGCTCCACGAAAGTAGCGTCTTGCGAATGTTTGCTCATTCGGGGTTCTTTAACGTCCACTCAGAATACTACTTTCAAATATCTCTCCTCTATCGAAATACGGCATGTGCGACAAGACTTGAAGATGCGTCTTTCGGGTCAGCAGCCGAGCATAGAAACCACTGCCGAGCATAGAAACCACGGTGGGCTCGGTGGCTGTGCTTCAGCGCAGACCACTAATCCGTTGCTTTTCGCCATGCAGGTCCGCAGTTTCTTCACTGGACTACTTTTGCCCGCAATTCTGGCCTTCCCCCAAGCTACAGCGATCGCAGCAAACCGTTCCAGCACGCCCGGTGCGGGCCCCTGCCCTGCTCCGTCCGCGACCGATTCAGCGTGCCCAACAGCGCCGCAACTGCCCTCTTTGGTTCCCCAATCACCCTGGAAAGCGCTATCGTCAGCAACATCATCCACCAAGTCAGCTATAAAACCGCCCCTGTCGTCCCGCACGCTCTGTGGGCTCGGTGGCTGTGCTTCAGCGCAGACCACTAATCCGTTGCTTTTCGCCATGCAGGTTAGTCGAATGTCTCATTCTTTTGGAAAAAAAAAACTAGTAATTACTTTCTTATACAGCTACCGAGCCCACGGTGTTGCGCTACAGTTGTTTTTGAATGTGTTCATGTGATGCAGTCGCTTTTGCTTTTGGCGGGAGATATTGAAACCAACCCTGGCCCTCCAAGTATTGAGGACGTAATGAACGAGTTAAGAAAGCTATCGGCTGGCCAGTCGAAGCTGATTACCGATATTCTAGACCTTAAAGACCAGCTACTAACAACAGACAAAACCCTATCGGACCTCAATAAACGCATGACTGATCTAGAAGGACATTATCACGCCATTTCAACCATCCGAACCGACCTGGACACTATAAAAACAGATACCACTGAAATGGCTAACCGGATTGACCGTCTTGCTGCACAGATGGATGATACCGAAAACAGGTCCCGTCGCAATAACCTGATCTTTTATAACATTCCCGACCCAAACCCTAAAGAAACATTTGCAGAATCTGAAGAAATCGTCCCCCGTCATTGTCATGATCACTTGAAGTTCACCGTTGACCCTAATCACATTGAACGCGCACATCGCCTTGGACGCCACACAGGAGGCCATAATCGGCCACTCATTGTAAAATTCAATCAATTCAAAACTAAAGAATCTCTACTTTCTAATGGCCCCAAATTTAAGGGAAGCAATTTCAGTGTTGGTGAAGATTTCTCTCATCCCGTTAGAGTTGCTCGTAAAAAACTGATCGCCTTCGCTAAATCAAAATCTACTTCCTACTCATTGCGGTTCAAAACATTGCACATTGGTACCAAACGCTACGTGTATGACCACTCCACAGATTCTGTTCAGGAAATGTTGTAGCAATTGTCCCATCAACAAAATAGGCCTCACCACCCTCGATCCGCCCCTCGATCAAACTTATTGCTCTCTGCTATCTTTACTAACATACGCAGCTTTATTCCAAAACGTGACATTATTTCTAATCTGGTGTTATCATCTGATAGCAACCTTCTGATACTAACGGAAACGTGGCTTACTAGTGACGTGACTGACGGTGAGGTACTCGCTGACCTACCCAATTTTAGAGTGTTTCGAAACGATCGCAGCGGCACGAGAGGAGGAGGAGTACTCGTCGCTGTCAGTCACAACATATCCTGTTCGTCTATAAACATTGTGTCCGACCTTGAAATTTTGTGGCTTAAATGCCATGCCGCACCGCACTCAGTTTTACTTGGCGTTTGCTATAGGCCCCCTCACAGTACTCCTGATTTTTCTTCTAAGCTCAATAATATACTAAGCGAAATAACGACCAAACACCCTAACATGCATGTAATTCTGTTTGGCGATTTTAATTTTCCTAATATCGATTGGGCAAGCCAGCCTGCACCAGCGGCTAGGTCAAGGGAATCGAACGACTTCCTTGATGTATGCCTTAACTTTAACCTATCTCAAGTTCTTACAGAACCAACCCGCGTTACCGATAACTGCCAAAACATTCTGGATCTTATATTAACCAGCCATCCCGAGTGCGTGTCCTCCATTGCATACCTGCCTGAAATCAGTGACCATAAAGTCATTCATGCTGACTTCGTGATTAAGCCTGCTTTAGCCCCGACCATAAAAAAAACTATCCGTTTGTATGATAAAGGAAATTACGAAGCAATTAACTCCGAACTAACAAATTTTTACTCCACTTTTGACACTGCCTTTTCTCATCATAATGTAACCGAAAACTGGTTGATTTTCAGAGATAAGCTAAACAAAATGGTTGCTAAATACATTCCCCAAATTAACATCAATCCTAATACCGCCAAACCCTGGTTCAATAAAGCACTGAAACGATTAGAAAACAAGAAAAAACGCTCCTTCCGCGCAGCCAAGTTTCGTAACACCCCTGATGCATGGAACAAGTACAAAGCCGCCGAATCTGCTTATCTGCAAGCCATACGTCACGCCAAACACTCATTCTTTCATTCGGAAGTACCGAACTTGCTTAAAAACAACCCCCAAAAATTCTGGCAAGTCATAAACCCACAGGACACGCGCAATATAACACTATGTAATGAGTTAGGGGATGCCCTAAGTGACACGGAATGTGCACGCGTGTTTAACGCCGCCTTCTCATCCGTTTTCACCCAAGAGACTGAGTTGTCATTTACCATTCCTCATGCGAACTTTGAATGTACCATGCCACCAATTACGTTTTTTTCCAGCGGTATTTCATCACTAATAGACAAAATCAAACTTTCTTCTTCAGCTGGTGTAGACAACATTACATCCAAACTCCTGAAAAATACTAAACATATCTGTGCAGCGTATCTGTGTCTACTATTTTCACAATCAATTTCAACAGGAATGCTGCCTCCAGATTGGAAGCACGGAAAGGTCGTTCCAGTCCACAAATCAGGTAACAAACAATCACCGTTAAATTATCGTCCCATTTCATTAACCAGCGTACCCTGCAAACTCCTCGAGCATATCATCTACACACATATCATGGACTTCCTTGATTCCAATAATTTTTTTCATCCTGCGCAGCATGGCTTTAGGAAAGGGTATTCGTGTGAAACGCAGCTAGCTATGTTTGTTCACGACCTGCATGTTAACCTCGACTCTAACCTTCAGACTGACGCCATCTTCATCGATTTCGCAAAGGCATTTGACAAAGTTCCTCATGAGCGCCTACTACTAAAGCTTGCCGCGTTGAATTTAAATTATGACGTATTAGCATGGATTAAAGAATTCTTAACTAATCGTTCGCAATCAGTTTCCGTCAACAATCAAATGTCTAACACTACCCCCGTAACCTCAGGTGTCCCTCAAGGGTCTGTCCTAGGCCCGCTTCTGTTTTTGATTTACATTAATGACCTACCATTACATGTATCTTCTAACATACGCATGTTTGCAGACGACTGCGTTATTTATCGTAAAATAAACAACGTTTCGGATAACACGTCTCTTCAAACTGACTTACTAAGCTTACAGGATTGGTGTAACCTTTGGCTAATGGAACTCAACCCTAACAAATGTAAAACTGTTTCCTTTCACCGCCGTCGAAATCCGATAGTATTCCCGTACCAAATTGCTGACACAAACCTCGAATTAGTTCCTTCCTATAAATATCTCGGAGTAACCCTTTGTAGCGATTTAACCTGGGCAACGCATATTACGAACATCATTGCATCTGCTAACAAAACACTCGGGTTTTTAAAACGCCATTTGCGTCACGCTCCTAATAATGTCAAATTACTAGCTTATCAATCTCTCGTAAGGACGAAGATAGAATACGCATCAGCCATTTGGAGCCCGCATCAAGCATATCTCATCAATCAACTCGAGTCACTTCAAAATCGAGCCACACGATTTATTCATTCTACGTACTCTTACGACGTCAGCATATCAGCACTGAAAACAGAATCTGGCCTATCATTGCTTGCATCTCGTCGCCGCATTTCTAGTCTCTCCCTTTTTCACAAGTTTTTTTACAGCTCACTCGGCAGGCCACCATACATTCTTCCTCCGGCACGCATCTCCCATCGCACTGGTCACCCGCAACAAGTTGAGCGGCCGCGTACGCGCACCGTCACTTTTTCGTCCTCATTCTTTTTTCGTGCAGCTACGGACTGGAACGGCCTTTCTAACGAAATCACCGCCATAACCTGTCCTACCACTTTTTTGAACACCGTAACAAATTACCTTGCATTGTAAAAAAAAAATGGCTTTCACGTTTTCATTTATGTACCCACCCCTTATGTAATACCCCTTCAATGGGGTATTTAAGGTAATAAAATGAAATGAAATGAAATGACTGCACCACCGCAGCGGCCTTAATAAAGGATTTTTCTTTAATAAACCAAGTTTGTTTTCACCTTTCTTCCTCGACTCTTTTCTGCAGCTGTTGGACGTTTGGTGGTTTCATACATGTTCATAGACACATGATATTTGGACCGAGTATTGCTACGTGCGTTAGTTCGGCGAATGAGAGCACAAAAGGCAACACTGCTGGCTGAGCTGATTGATTGCCCAACTCGACATTCAAAATGTGATCACGCCGCGGATCGCCTCGGAGTAACGTGCACTATGTGCAGCCCGCCGAAACCCGCAAATGATGTGCTGTCATAACATTAGCGCTCGGGTTTTTTGATTGTCTTCATAGCGGCTACAGAAGTGACACCTTGCACCGTCCGTATAGTTTCGAGATGCGCGCCGTTGAAACGAGCGAAAGGCCAGGCTGCCGGGTGATATGGGACGAGCGTGCGCAGTACGCGCTCCCGGACAGAGCCGCGCAGCCGCCAGAAGGCGCAACGACGCGCCTCGGCACGCGCTCCCGTGGTCTCTAAAATTATGCACTCGACTGTACACAGTTTTTACTTAAAGTGTGTGGCAGCTACATTCACGGGAAAAACTAAAATGTTTTTACCTAGAGTGTAATAAAAAGGAGATTCTAATAATATAAGCCATAATGAAAACTGTGGTACACGTTTTTGTGAACTGAATCAAAGTGAGTAGGTGGGGCCGGTGTGTAAAACACTCGCCGGGCACAGAAAGGATACGCGACCCTATGCTCGCCATTTCGATTGACCACAGCTCACACGTTCGACGACCAAATCAAGTGGCCGTTGCCATGAGAACAACCGCGACAAGGCCGCGCCTGTCTCCACAATTCTCTCTTCTTTCTTTCTGGGCACGTAATATAGACTGGCCTCGCTTTTTTATTCTTATATTTCTGAACACCTTCCGAACGAGGCATATCGAACGGAACTTTATCGCCATTTGTTTTTTTTTATTGGGCACAGATTGATTTCCACCACCCACCAGGCACCTCTCTATAGCCCGTTCGGAGTACAGGATTGCTGCGTACATTTGTAGGACTGGCTGGCAACTCGCCGCACACGTATACTTCAGTGCTCCACTGGGTAAAAAAAATACGATTTCCTTTTTAACCGTTAGCGCGCTCTCAAGCCCCAGGATTCAGCTATAAGGAAGGAGTGACAATTCTTATCTGGTAAGTTGATTCACAGCAGTAAGTTTTCTTGCAATGAATCGTTCAAAGAGGTGATGCACCCTGCATGCTTAGGTCATGACGGGAATTGGGCAGCGTTCAGGGACCCACATCGAGGACCGCACTCGGCAGTTTAGTATTATCTTGAAAACGAGTTACTGACGGTAAACAATACTGGGCCAACATTTGTTTTTGTTGTGAAGGTACGATGCATGCGGGATGCACAATAAGCCGCATCGTTTCACAATTGGGTGTATAGATTAAACCGATACTTGAGTGCGCGTAAGGTGACGCAATGTTATAACGAATTGCTACAGATACCATGGAACCGAATGTGTGTTATCGAAATTGCATTTTCCTGGATGCTACGCCAGTTGTCGTACTGTATTTCAGGGTGTACTGGTTCTCTGTCCTTAGCATATGAATAGCTTTCTCTGGAGTTTAGTACTCTGTTTTCGATATAGGTGACTTATGTTCGCTGCTAAAATGATGTGGTCATGGGTAGAGAGAGAGAGAGCGAGGGCTTTTGGACCATAGACAAAACTTCCTAGGTCGTTCCATGGCTATTTACTGCCTACTTTTATATTTCCTGTTTTGCTCATTCAGAATGGTTTTATCTATGTTTCAATAATAAAGACTGTGTTCGTAATACCACTCCTGTTTTATTTGGCTGCCAACCCGGCAATATTCATAAATGACAGCAACTTGAAATAGATTTTGATCTAGTTCTGCCACATTTTCAATACCATAGAGTGGCAATCCTGACTAAGGTGGCCGCTATACGAGTGGAAGGGATCAAGTTCAGGAATTTGTAGGCATAACATCAAATTTGGTGGTGCAACACGGGTAAATTAGGGGTGAGTTCGAGAGGAATTCGTAGATCAGTGCAGACAAAATAAGCCGACAGTATTTAATGAACGAATGAGTAGACGAATGTAACTATTCGAGATTTTCTTACACGTTACTTGCTTCCCTCAACTTTCTACCTTCACAAGATACGAGCGCTGTGCAACAATTGATTCCGTGTTGACTATTTCGTAGCTACAAGCGGCGAAATTCGGTAGACAATAATAGAATAGAATCTTTCCGGCGCTAATTGTTGCGACTATCGCTATACGATCGAAGCGTATATGCCCAAGAACGTCCACTTTCAGATTAATTGACATAGGCGCGGGGAGTTCCTACTGAGACGCTTTCATATGCAAGGCTACCGAGCGGTATGTTGATAGAGGCAATGAGGTCTAATTGTATTTCTCACTCAGTGGCATTCGCCATCAAAATAGTCATGACCCCTTCGCAGTAGTGCATGGTCCCGAGCCTGAAAGAAGAGTGTAGCTGCGTGGCCTTCCTTGCTCTACTTCATACTTTTGTTTCTGTATCTTTATTTCTTTCTGGTTATTTTCGTTTATTTTATCTTTTTTGCGTACCTATATATTTCTGCTTCTCGCATTTTCTTGCACTTTTCAATCTTAATATCCCTTTCTTCCCTTTCTTTCTTTCTCTGTCTTGCTCTCGGCCTTTTCCACCTCTCTTTGAAATCTTTTTTCTTTCGAACTTACTCTCTTTTTCTGTCTTTACTTGCTTTATTTTCCTGTATGATTGTGCTTTTCTCTTTCTTTATATACTTTGTGGCTTCATTTCCATTATTTCGCTATATTTTATAACTTAATTTCTTTTTCTGTTTTTTTTTTCACTTTTTTCATATCTCTAATTTTCTTTATCTCTGACATGTTTTACGTGCTCCACTTTGCCAAGCCTAATTTTCATTCAACGCTCGCACCTGTTGTACTCGAAGTAGGGGCCTGCCCGATTCCTGTGGCATGCAACAACCTGGGGAGTTATACTCCATGGTACTCAACTTACCGATAGCCCAAATAGCTTTGCTCTTTAAAACAGTCACATGTTTTATCACCTTGCGCAGTCTGCGCCCAGATGTATGGAAACTTTTGCGAATGTTTTCGAATGTTCTATTCGTGTCGCATGCACAACGCGTGTTCATGAGTAAATTCAAATACTGACGCGCACTTAGCAGTAACGCTGGAATGTACATACGATAAGGAATGCCTAAAAATTGGTGGGGTTCACCTAATGTCAGATTATTGAAAACGATCGATGACTGTGCTACTGTGAGAGTTGCTTCCTTTTCTGAGCACAGTCTCGCCCAATCAAGAGTTGAAAATTTACTGGTTTGACTGCTGCGTACTTCGTTATCACAACTAAGCTGCTATATTAGCGGAAAACAATGCACTATAGCAGTGACATGGCCAACTCCTTGTTATAAAATCAAGGAGAGATGCTTGGCGAAAATGGAAGTTCTGCATTTTAGGAGCTTGGTTGGCAAGCTTCTATTATCACGTCCTGCCCCGGCGGTGGCTGTCGGCATGTGCGCCGATGTTGCCAGTGTACTTTTCTCCGGTCATCGCTCACATAGAGTTCCCTAAACATACACCAGAGGGAACTCTGGCGCTAGCGTCTATGGGAGCTGCAACGCACGGCGCTTCAGCGAGCATAGTAATTATGGGTAGTACGCGGATTTGTCTATTCTTCGTACTTTTGGTCCCGTATGTGTTCGTGTGGCTTCGAGCTGTTTTTTCCCGAAATGAAAATAAGCAAATGTTCAGTGGTTGTGCTTCGCCACCTTATTCATTGAGGCTTACCATTTCAAATCGGCTCATGAAGTTTAAAAGGGTTAATCATTTCCTTCAAAACAAAACCGAAACCCAGCAATAAATGAAGCCACAAGTGCAATCCACTGCCCACAAGTACAAAGACTAGGCAAATCCGTGTACTACCCATCATTCCAATGGTCGCTGAACAATCGCAGCGCCAGTGTCCCCTCTAGTTACTGTTAGGAAACTCTATGGCCGCTCAAGGTAACTGCTCCGGTGATTTTAACAATGTTCACTACAGGGCGTGCCGCCATCAAGGTGTCGGTTTTCGATGGCCCGCGCACTCGCCTCGTCGCGACTACGCCCATTTCGTTCTCAACACTTCGTAGGCATAGCGGCACGTGACAAGTTCCTATGATGATGTTGATGATGAAAAACTTTATTGAATATATTGAGCATTGGGCGGAGTCCCTAATCTAGGACCCCATTGACTGGCGCCCCGGTCTTAGCGTGGACCACTATAGCCTTTTAGACTCCCCGGTCCGGCTGGAAAGGGCCACCTCCCACTCATTCTCTGCTACCACCCATCTCTACTGAAGTGGGTGGGAGATGGCCCTGTTACGCCCGGGTACAAATATCCTCCAAAGCCGCCTCACCTGCCTGCTCTCAAACCCGTTGAAGAACACCTGATAGCTCCACGTCTGCCATTTATGAGCGTTAAACATTCGACTCACGGCAACGGCCAGTATGGCACAAAAGGCCCCGTGGTTAACGTGCAGACCTATGTGGCCAACACGGTGCGGTGCCAGCCGTGGAACGGGTCAAACAACGCTGCCTTTGCCGTATACACATTAATGTCCGGCTGGTTAACAAACCTTTATAGTGAAATGGTCTCGCCAAAAAACGCCACATACACCTTCGAGCAAGCTCCTCTCACATCAATCACTTTGCGGATATGGCGGTGATTTTTTTTTAACTTGCATCACTAACCTTTAGAAATATTTATAGAAATTCACGCACAGGAAACAGTTTGTTAATATCAAGCACGCCCTTTTCGCTACACCACGACTGTTAAGACGACCAAAGTCTATATAATGCATGGACGGCGCACGGCTTCTCTTGGATAACACGTCCATGCGAACGCAGCCACTGGGACTGTGCGAAGTTGTGCGTAAAAGAGCTCAAAACGTCTTTGCTGGCGTGATCTCAATAATAGTATACTCGCGGTACTAAAATTATTGATGTGAACCAGTGAGTTATTGATGTGAACCAAATCAGAGTTATTGAATTGCGTAGTGAGCGCTTTCAGTTGCAATCGATCGAAAATGAAAATTACCCTTACGATTAATGCAACAGAGAAATAGGGCAAATGAGGTCGGGTTAACTTGGTTATTTATATAGACCATGAGTTAACCAAAGCAGCACAAACGTTCTTTTTATAACACGGAACTCTTTAGGGTGACCGGGATTTTCGGGAGTTCTTTTTTTTTCTGACGTGAAGCCTTGTTGAGTCACTGAACACGTTATACTCCCTGTACGCCGTAGCCGCCTGCGTAACAATAGACGAATTTGTTTTTTTTTGCAGCACGGTGATCTTTTGTGAAATTATTGTGCCCATCCCACGAATGCTTTTACTGACTGCTGATCTAATTCACTGATGGAGACTCACTGTCCAGAACAGAATAGTATTTCGAAAGTAGCCAACTAAACAGTCTGCAGTATAGAAACGTCCGCGCTTTAAATTCCAATAAAAAGTACGAAAAAGTACGAAAGAAACTCACTACTCCGCTCACGAACAACGGCCCCCATTCAACAACTCTAACATGCCCTGCGAGGAGGAAGGGTAGGTTAATAAGGATGGAGGAAGGCCTGTAATACCTCCACTCACACTGGATCATCAAACAAGGCCTTCAACATTTCTGCAAGCAATCTTCAAACGGCTTCATTAATTGAGTTTATTGCCTGACGAATCTACTGCCGCAATTTTTTTTTAGAATTCATCGGGTGCATGCACAGTCATTCGCAGCACACTCTAGTTGCTTTCTCTCTTCTCACATACCGACGATCGCACTGAAAGCTGATAAGAGAGGAATAAATATCACGGGAAAAGAAGTCATGTAACATGCGCGTCAAGACCTTCAAGACTATTTTTGTTCAAACGCGTGGCGCACTTTCAGTGGAATGAGCGACTGAGCGTGGGGACTCGCTGCGCCACCTCATATCGGACACAGTAGTTATGCTGCTGACTACGCTCGAATCGGTCAATGGCCATGGACATTGGGCCTATGGCAGGGTCATTCCGGCTTATGACACTAATTGTATACAAAAGAGCGAGCAATTTCCAGCTGATTTCGAGAAGTAATTGTAAATTCCCGACTTCTTCTTGCACTGTAATGTTTAGCTCACATGCTCTCAGAAACACTGACTACCAATCGACTAAGTTTTATGACCATGCTCAAGATAGTTTTGTTGGAACCTTTTAGGAGAACTATTTCAGTAATATATTTCCCGAGACAATTACGTCGTTTCAAAGCGTTTTCGATCTTTCAAAGAGGGTGTTTAAGGTATCCTGAAAATGATGTTCCAAAATATTGTGCTGCAAATCATGTGTTATTTATAAATACACGCAACGCAGAGATGACGCCCATTCTTGGCTACTGGGACATACGAGGACTCGCGCAGCCCATCAGGAATCTCCTGGTGTACCAGGGCGTCGAGTTCGAAGACAAACGCTACGTGTTTGGTCCGGAGCCCGACTTCGACGGTGAAGAGTGGCTGAGCGAGAAGCCCGCGCTTGGCCTCAGGTTTCCGAACTTGCCTTACTACTTAGACGATGACGTCAAGATCACGCAGAGCCTGGCCATATTGCGCTACCTGGCGCGCAAGCACGAGCTTGCAGCTACGTAAGTCCTAGTATTTTAACACGAAAGTGTTTCATGCCGTGGTCCACAATGGCTCGGCTTACGCATTTCCGTCATGGATATAATGTTGCAAAATATATACAAAAAGATTGCGAAAAAACTGACGAGAAGGAAAAATTTTGTAGCGGGGCGTCTAACTAGCGACCTCCCTGTCCTCAGCGCGCAGCGTTGCCAAGTGTGCTAACGGTAAGCCATTTATATACCTCATACGCCATTTGGCGGCGCTCAAAGCTATGTAACGTCCGCGCGTTTTCTTCATTAGCAACAAGATGGCGCGATCTGCTCGTGTTTGGCACGCGTTTTGTTGAGCGCCGCCTTCAGGGAGCGTTGTCTCTCCCAATGTTCTTGGATACGGTCCCTCTTGCGCGCGCCCTTATCAGACGTGTGATTCGAGAGGTCAGAAAGGTCACTTCTCTCGCTGCCGCGGCCGCATTTATGAAAGAAGCGCACTGCTCGCACACGAAGAAAAATTGTGGCAGCTGTTCGCGCTTGTCCTGTGTATAGTTGTGCGACTGTTTCGTGCCTCTTTACAGTTAGTCCGCGTTCGTCCGACGTATGCTCGTTTCGTGGATGTTGCTGTAGCGTACATTCATTGAACTTTGTGGCAAAACGATGCACAATAAACGCTTAACCATATCTATGAGGACACGTTTAACTTTAGTGTTATACTGATTCCTAGAAAGAGCGATCAGCCACATTTTATTGTTGTTTGAAAGCTCAACACGTCTGGAAAACTAGGCCTCATGGGAGCCGGCTAGTCGATCTAATAGATGGTTTTCACCTCAACGAACCCTCGTATGGGGCCGTCACCCACAAGCAAGGGGGGCACTTCATTATAGTATTTAGGACCTCATAAAGTTCATGTTTATTACGTAATACAGATTATTTTGGGTAAAACCATCGACGTGGTCATTAAATGTCATATCACGGATATTTTTCTCGTAAAGTAAAACAAGCGTTCTAGTTTGGCCAGCTGGAACATTTATGAGATGTTGACCTTATATGTGCTAAACCCGGTATATTGCTAGTAATACGCTTTATAATATGTCAATCGCTGGAAACGTATTTGAAAGCGTAAGCATTAGAAACTGTTGCTTGTTCCCGAAGAGCTCGGCTTGCTTGAATATTTTTCAGTAGGAAACTGTAAATTAAATGTCAGTTGTAGGGATCGTTATATTACTTTTTGTGTCTTAAACTCAATGAATGTGCCGGTGAATACCGCTGGCCTGTGTTCACTTAGTTATCTGAGTATGCACACATGATGTGCCTCGTTATTCCTTGAGATACATGTGACGTTTGCTCATTTGCAGAATCCCGTTACATGTTACACCAGAGAAATGAGCTCGTCAAGGTGTATTACCGCTGCATTGGCATCGGTAAATTAACTCAATTACGCTCCCAAAACGAAGTCTCCGGAAGACTGCTATATGTTATCAAGCAAAGCCGCTAACTGTTTTAGCTTAGTCATCCTGCTTACTCACAATGCTTGAACGGCAAAAATAAACTACTAGTGTATATAAATGCACTCGTGTAAAAAAGATCCACGCCATGTGCTAGAATAAGAGACTGCATCTTCGTAGTGCTGGCTAACATTTATATATACTGGCCTTTGGGTGATTAACTAGATGACGCCTTCCTAAAGACCCCGCGCGTTCCTCTAAGTGCTTTCATATTAGTGTGGAAGTATTAGAATGCATGAAGTTGTCCAAGTGAAAAGCAGCTCCCTTTCCTAAGACCACACAGAAAAGATGAATAGTGAGCTGATGGAATGGCCAAAGTTGCGAAGTGCATCTTCGAATTTTCGTTCTTTGTTGTACTGTAGCCTAGAGTTATACGGTGTTAGCAAGAACTCTGTTAGTAGTGCGCTTGTCGGGACTTTTGGTGTTGTTCTTGGTGGCACGACAGAAATTACCACAGCCATTTTTCTGCTACTAGATTTGAACAGAGAGTCTCGCCGGAGCCACTTTGTCAAAGACTTATCGCAACATACGCAGTGGTGTTCCGCGTTAAACAATTCCGCATCAATGAGCCGAGGGAAGGCAGAAAAGGTAAGTGGTGGGGAACGAGCTTAGAGGGTGCGCTACTTCACAAGGCAAAGCGAGTAGTCACTACACTGATCTCTACGCAGTCACACAATGAAACAAGAAACAAAACTTCAACAGTGCGTCAGCAACATCTACTTTCCCAAGCTGGTGGCTCTGTGCGCTTGCTTGTTGCACCTATATCTGGTAAGGGCAGAGATAGCACATGAGAAGGACCTCACTAGAGAAGGTGTCCACGTCATGTGACGGTGTCAAATAGCGTTGATAACGAAATTACTCGATAGAATTATCTCTGTCCCCAGTCCCTGTTGCCGTACCTAGTGAAAAAGGCTAAACAAAACTATGGCAAATGACGTCCTTGAATATTTTTCAACAAATCTGGGCGGTGAAACGACAAATGGAACACGTCCATCGTCACTATAGGCTATCTAAGAATATTATAAAAATGGTAAAGAAAAAACAAGTCGACCTCTGCTGTGGTGTTCGCAAAAACGCAATAAATGTTCTCCATTGAAGGTATTTTTAGCATTTTTGTGCGTACATTACGTGCCAAGAACTTCGATGCCAACTATAAGAGGTGCAAGAGGTTCGTTTGCTAATAACGTCGCACGGAATGAGTGCGAGTGATTTCCCCTTCCTCCTTGAAAATTAATAAAACAACCTTCCATAAATTTGATTTCACTGTTAAGCAATAATGCATTACGATCTTTCTTTCCCAAGGGACGAAGAGGAGACTCTGGAACTAGACATGCTAGAACAGCAAGCTCGGGACTTGAGCTGGGTTCTGCTGATGGCCGTCGCGTCACCGAGCTACGAGGAGACACGACCCAAGTACGAAGAGAAGATGGAGAGCCTTCTGCAACCCTGGGACGAACACCTGCAAGACAAAGAATGGGCGATCGGGGATCGCGTCACATACGTAGACTTTCTGCTGTACGAGGGGCTCGACTGGAACCGCGAGCTGAACGGAGGTGCGTTTGAAGGCTTCTCCACGCTGACGTCGTACATGAAGCGCTTCGAAGAGCTGCCCAACATCGAAGAGCACTTCGCCTCGAACAAGTATAAAAAGTATCCCATACTTGGACCGATGATGAAGTGGGGCGTCGAAAAGATCGAGTAGTCACCTGCATAGCTCTATGCGAGTCGATTCCGACGCCTGCTTGAAGAGGGAACGCATTGCATATCACCTTGTTTCGGGACGCCATGGAATGCTAATAAAACATATAATTAATGCTTTGGTCAAACGTAAAACTATTGCTAACTTGTGCACGAGGGGGGTTAACTTCTGTGTTTGTGTTTCTCAGAAAGCACGCTTTTGTGTGCGGTGTATGAGTTGCTCAAGTGATAAAACTTCATACGTAAGGTGCCCTTGGTAAGAATTGCCTTTGCCCATGTACAAAACTGAAGGGTCATTTAAAGAACCCCAGTTGGTCGATCACAACTATCGTGATTTGGGAACGTAAAACCCCTAACTTACTGTTATTAGAACACATCTGTCATGATACCCGCAATACGAAACTTGTGTTTATTAATCCCTCAATATTACAGGTGAAATGAATGTAGGTGAATTCGTTTCACGGAAAGGGTCGCTGGTCGCACTTAAAGCGTATAGGTTGCAGACAGCAAAGAAACATTCGCTGATTTTATAACGAATAGGGTTCGTTGCGCGGCTTGCTAGTCTCCAAAAACACAAAGAACAATACGGCCCTGATAAAAAAGAAAGCTCTGTCGATTATATTAACGAAGATTCTCCTTTTGTATTTTTAAGTGCTCTTTGTAATCATTGTACAGAAAGAGTTTGATGATGTCTTGTGTACAGAAGTGTGGAAGACGCTTGGGCACCACCGTTCGCTGCTGGCAACCATTTTTGTTGTGTTTTTTTGTTTTGCTGCTGGCGACATCTGACCACTGTTTTTTCAAGGCACGCTTTCTTTCCTCACGAATTCGCCCATCCAAAAATTGGGAAATAAACTAGTTGCTCCGCTACTGTATATTGTGACCATCAGCATAGTGGAATACAGTTGGTTATTTCAACAAAACCTTTTGTTTTGTTTTTCTTGCTGTACTACGCAGCACTATTAGATGGCAGCAACACACTGTCTTTCATTAGTCTGAACACGTATTAGTACAGCCTCAATTTGCACACAAGTCTCAGCTGAGACAATTGCGATCGTAAATGGCTACCCACTCAATACGCATATCGTAATGGAAGTGATCAGAGCACACGTGAGGCATCATACTCGCGCCCCTGCCCATCATCTATAGCCTCACTGCCAGAAGACCGACCTCGTGCCTCATTTTGCAAGACAGTCTTGGCATATCGTACACGCATATCCACGGGATACACAACTCTGTCCAGAATTGCAACTCCCCTATGGTGTATGACTCATCCACATGTTGAACTCATGGTTCTAGGCATATGGTCAAAATCGCGGCTCTCATTTCCAGTGCTAAAGCAGCGCTTTCTTCTCTGGTTGTATGAGAAGTACAGTGAGCATAACCATTTATATACTGACGCGTGTACTAAAGTAGATGGGTCTGCAGGGTCGGTGATTTTTCCTACAACAGCGACAACGATGAATATTCGGTTATTTCACCAGACGTCATCGACAGCTGCGGAACTTGCTGCTCTACGTAGCGCAGTTAAAGTCAATAAACACCAAGAAGCCAAGAAATGGAGCATGTTCACGGACTCCAAAGCAGCACTACAGTGTTCAGTGTTCGCATCACGCCGTGACCTCATGAACAACTAGTGTTGGAAATTAGAGAGTTACTTCACCGCCTCTTTGACGAAGGACACGAAATCACGTTTCAGTGGCTTCCACGTTACTGCGGCATATTGGGCAACGAACATGCCGATGCAGCTGCTCGATGAGCACACCAAGATGGTGAAGAACAATTAATTCCACTTTAAAGGACTGATGCTGCAATGGAAATACGAAAAATCACTAATGCAGAAGTAAAATTGCTGTGGAACGCTGAGTGCTAACGGCACACGCGACTGCGTAATCTGGACACGTCTCGTCGACTTCGGCATTCGTCCGGACTATCTCGGCTTGAGACAATGGTGCTTTGCCGACTGTCGCTTGGTGTCGCTTTCCCCAAAGCTTTCGCCTTCCGAATCGGCATGGAAGACAGTGCTGCTTGTGACCATTGCGGCAGCGATGGAACGATAGTGCACGTCCTCTGTCACTGCCTTCGTTACAGCGTGCAAAGACGGCAGCTAGCTGCTGCGTTAGCTCGTCTTGACGAGAGACCCTTATCAGAACAGTAAGTGCTTGAAATGCGACATAATCTGTCATCGCACAGAAAATCAGTGAACGCCTTATTGAACTTTTTGCGTGGTAGTCGTGTATTGAATAGGCTATAGCACCCCAGCTCACTTTTTTGTTTTCTTTTTCGCACGTGTACATCGCTCTTCGCTTTATTTACCACCTTTGTTCCCCATTCTTTCTTCCCTTAGTGCAGTGTAGCAAACAGGATGCCCCTATTTCTGGTTAACCTCCCTGCCTTTCCCTCATTTTATTTTCTCTCTCTGTGCGCACAAGTCTGAACACGAAGCACATAGAAATAAAATTTGCAGTGCAAACTATTTCTTTTTAAAGTCGGTGGACCATCACATCAGCAACATTCAGGAAGCTCTAGAACTCTAGTACTTTTACACAGATTCCTGGTGAATACTTCTGGACGTCCTGAAAAACAATAGAATTTTCAGGTGTCAGGATTCATCTTAGAGCTTGAAACCAATCGCATAACCCCTTTCGTGACGTGGTGAAGACATATGACCACCACTTCACACGAGCCTCTGCTACCCCATAGCCCAAACTGGAGCTTTTTTGGAAGCAGCTTCGACTACCAGGCTACGCCTGATGGCGCACTATGGCATCGTGCTTATAACTCCACAATGAACATTTTTATACAAAACTACCACCTTTGGAAGATCTTTTATAGAAAGTTTCAAACAGACTGGAAACTTTTCAGTCGTATGACCGTCAAGTGGACGAAGATTCAGATATTAAGCTAACAGATGTACTCATATTCACGCGTGGCTTGAGCCTAGGGAGAAACCTTGAAGTGTACGCAGATGAAAACAGCAGCCTCTTTAGGCATCAGATATGGTGATGCGAATCCGCGTCATCTCAACCACAGGGTTGTTCCTCCGAAAAAAGCTCGCTTTTTGTGCGAAATTAAACCAGCTCCACTTCTCTGACAACGATGAAATAGGTAAGTTGGTGGGGTTCCCTTCATCAGGCTATCGCATTCCTATGTATTGCAAGTCAGTCTTCCCCGTATGTTGTACCAATGCTCTTTTGTGCTCAGATTTGGGTGCACGTTAAAGAACCCCCGGTGGTCGAAATTTTCGGAGCCCTCTACTACGGCGTCTGTCATAATTGACTGATATGTGGGGTGTAACGTCCCAAAATCACCATATGGTTATGAGAGACGCCGTAGTGGAGGGCTCCAGAAATTTCGACCACCTGGGGTTCATTAACGTGCACCCAAATCCGAGCACACGGGTTTACAACATTTCCGCCTCCATCGAAAATGCAGCCGCCGCAGCCGGGATTCGAACCCGCGACCTGCGGGTCAGCAGCCGAGTACCTTAGCCACTAGGCCACCGCGGCGGGGCGCGTCTCTCATAATCATATGGTGGTTTTGGGACGTTAAACCCCACACATAAAATCAACGCTCTTTATCGAACACCCTTTTTGAGGCTCTCCGGAGGTGATATAGCTTTTTTTGCATCTTAAACTCACCACTCATATACAAGTTGAATGAGACCTTCAATAAAGATGCCTTGATATGTTGTATCACAGCACTGGGGTGGTAGGAAAACCATCACTTTTTGTAACCGCATTGTGTGTCTTTAGAGTGTTGTGACCATGATAATACGCACGCCATACGCTCGATTAAATGCTGCTTTCTCCCTTTTTAGTGGAAGTTGTGTGCAGTGACATTTACTCAATTTCTGTGAAACATACGCGTTAGTGATGACGATAGTTTTCCAAAAGGCAGCGCAGGTTATTGTCGCACACACGTTTGTTGACGTTTGTTGAACCATTGACCAACTGGTTCATTAACAATTTTAGTGGACTAACGGTAAGTAGTGAGATTTACCCAGTATATGTGGTGAACAATACTCGTTTATGATGTCTAAAAACGTTACCGTGAAACCAGAACTTAAAAGTCTCTACCAAGAACACTTTTGCTGAAAAAAAATAAATTTCCTTCTTGCATACATCACCGCTACTGATTATGCCACCATCGTTCATCTATGACTGGAGGGCGTTGAATTTGTTTTCTGTAATTAAAAAAACGAGTAAATAAGTACGAAAACAGCTTGAGTGCGTTTGACAGGTGCTGCAGCAAATCAGTGTCGTTTATGTAACCCACACATACTCTTCCATTTTCAAATAAACTCACCCACTGAACGTTAGCGCTCATAATGTATTCTTCCAGTGTTCCTGTTCTTAAGCACGCAAGCGCGACTTATATAATCACTACTATTACCAATAAAGTGGCTATGAGACCCTAATGTCGGTATAATCGCTTAATTCCTCGTTAGCGAACTAGAAGCAGTTCAAAACCGCGCTGCCCGCTTTATAACCTCACAGTTCTCCAGAGAAATCAGCGTCGCCGCCTTAAAACAATCAATTGAACTGCCATCACTCGCGTCGCGCCGCCTCATCTCGCGCCTATGCCTCCTCCACAGTTTCTTTTTCAGACCCCAATCAAGACACGAACTTTTACAGCCCCCAAACAGAACTTCTTCCTGCATTAACCATTCAAACCCCATTGCACGAATCAACGGCCGTACATCCGCGATGAACGACTCCTTTTTCCCCCAAGCAATAACACTTTGGAATCGCCTTCCCGACACCATTGTTGCCACACCTGACCGCACATCGTTCCGCGCAAAATTGGAATCCCACTTTGATTCCACCCATTAACCCGTGGCTGTAAATATATTTTACCAACGTACTGTATGTGTAATTTGCTTGTGCCTATCGTTGTTTCTACTCTAATTCCCAGCCAAAGCGTTTCTTTTGTGTGTTATTTGATTCATTTTTGTTGTGAATTTTGACCAAACTACCATATTAGAACTGTACTGTTTATAATAATTTGTTCAACTTGAATTATACACACTCACAGCGTATTTTTTGTCCCCCCCCCTATGTAATGCCCTCGGGCCTTTAAGGATGCAATAAATGAAAGGAAATGAGAATTCCTTTTCAAAAAGAGCATTATGCAAATTCTGATGTATCCAAAATGAAGAATACACGGCACTCTCTATATGCACCCAATAAAGAACTATATGACCAATGAGATCGGTGTGAAATC